>NC_064286.1:4048132-4087758 GCF_019186545.1 Solanum stenotomum
TGTATTTTTCGGTTGAAGAAAAATAACGTGTGTTTGGTTCTCCTCTTTGGACTGTGAAGAAATCTCTATAATTAGGGATTCTTCTTGCCCTAGATTGATTAGTTTTCTATTCGATACTTGCCCACCCAAGTATTGAGAGAGTTCAGATGTGAACTTGGGATCACTGTAGAAGACCATGACTATCTTGTAGATTCACTTGAAGGACTGTCTAACTTGGGGATTCGCTTGAAGGTATATGTTCATGCTTCAAGAGGTATTTATCAAATTAAATTTCAGTATGTTTATGTGTTCTAGCATGATTATGTGGTCTAGCATAAACAATATTGATTATCTATTATTCATGTAAGCCGTAAGATTCTAGTATGCTTCCGATGTGCATATAGTTTTCCAACAGTTGGGTTACTGACTAGAGTCGTAGATATCAGTATTATAGGGATTAGTTATGAAGAATTTAATATGTTATTTTATTAAGATATAGTTATGTTTAGGTTAATTATTTATGTATTAAATTATTGGATATTATGCCTTATTTTAAGTAGTACTGCAAGCATTGTAACATGTTTCTTTACCCTCACACATAAATCATCAAGAGAAAACATGCAATAAATCACTGGATAATATTCCTTCTTCAGGTACAGGGAAAGCAAAATTAATAATGTATATATAATGAAGTGGAAACCACTTGAAGATAAATTTTATACAGAAACCAAAGGGTGAAACTTAAGTCACAAAGAAACTAGCTATCTTCCAAATAAAACACTCAAGTATTACAGGCTACACTCTGAATACACCCTCAGTCTATGTTGCTCGGACTCTTTAAAAATATCAACGGGTGCGTGTCAGATCCTTCAAAACTAGTGTATTTTTGAAGGATCTAGGCAACATTTTTGGAGAGTCCTATCAACTTAGCCCTCAGTGAACTCGTTATGTCATAACAACTTCTAAAGTGGATGATTTACGCATCTACATCAGTTTCCTTACTTTTCTCTCTTATAGATTGACAGTGGAGATCCCTTGTAAAACTTGTAGTGGTATCCAAGAAGTAGAGAACAATCGACATTACACAGCAACCTACAAACATGGGTATGGGACCAAATATCCAAAGGAAGAGAGGAAATGACAAATAAAATGCTCGTAGTCCAAGTGACCAAAACATGCTCCCTCGGTTCAAATTCCTTGCAACATACTCTATAGAATCAGATCTTTCTTTGAAGGTAGGCACAGTAGCTAAGAAGCTAACATGAGCGTAGTACCTGATAGATTGAACATTGCAGAGAAATGCAACCAGAAAGCAAAGCAAGATGGTAAAAAACTTTATAGAAGACATCATAGATGTTTTATTCCCATACAGTAGCTCGGAGTGCGTATAGCTTGATTTGTTGCTCACAAATACACTAATGATTGAGCTGAGCGTAATTGCAGTTGTTGCCAAAAGTGTAGATGCCATAATGTTGTTCCGTATTGTTTGAACTGCCAGAACTCCATTCTTTATTGGATCCTGGATACAGTTACCTCAAAGTCAATTGAAATCACATAACTGACTGTCAATTGCTATGGATTGTACCTCTACCAGAACAGGACACTAATAATATGTTTCTCGATATATAGCACATAAGCACGAAACATTAATGGAAATGCAAAACTTGGACATGAAGAAAAACATTAAGATGATTGATTAAATTAAGTTAATTGACATAATATATCTGTGTCTGATAAGTTCTGCAAACCAGACGCTGGTTTATTTTTTCTTCTCATTTTAGATTCTCATACTGCACTTCTTCCTTTTGGCAGAGAGTAAACTATGATGTTCCTACCAAGTTGCTCCTAAATAGCGCTAGGAAGTAACATATTTTGCTCGGATTCTTCAAATATGTCCATGGGTACATGTCAAATTCATCAGAAGTAACATATTTTTGAAGAATCTAACACAGGTACGGCATCAAAAGTAAAGAGCCCGTGGCAGAGAATCAGAGCAAAACTCTTTCAACAGCAAATTTAGTCATAACTATCTTTCTCATCAGCTTCATATTCCGCAGCTGCTGAATTTTTCACTTTGCAAACTAAAACTTTTATATCAAGTACTTTCCCACTTTTTAAACTTGCAATTTGCTCATTTTTTAGCATTTCTATATTAATGGAGATAATAATTAATCCAGATGGTCAGCTTGGAGTATAATTTGTTTTTATAGCAGAGAAATCCCAAAAAGGGTTTAAAACTCGGTGATTTGAATGTGAAGTAACTCAATTCAGAATGCTAAAATTGTGGTTAAAGAGAAACTTGTTAAAGTGCAGTAAGTCTGGAAACGATAATTTTATCCATCTTTTGGTAACCCTAATACCCTAACCCAGCATAAACCTCCGCTGCTGAAGTAGAAAAAAGAAAATAGAGTAGAGAATGGAGACTAACGGTCATAATGGAGAGGACCCAGTGATGGCGAGACTCAGAATTGATTCCGATGACAGTTCTTCTTGGATTGCGAATAATGAGGGTGAGAAGCCAGGCATGATATGATAGGAAAATGGCAATCCCAAAAGGGACTAGTAAATAATCAAGTTCTCGTTCCTCCATCATCATCCTCACTTCCTACCTTGTTGTTGGAGAGAAGGTGGAATGGAATATATTATAAATCTCTACTTGCCCATCTACTTTACTCACCAGAATTTATTCCTGCACCTAAATCATGTGGAACAACATAAATTATACTCCATCATACATTTTTATTGGTTCACTATATAATATTTTGGGAGGTTCAATTATATTTTTGTTCAATTTATTAAATTGAATAATTTGTTGATTTGTGTTTATTTTATCTTGCTATTAAATATTGGAGTATTTATTTTTAATATTTAGATGACTTATATTAATAGGGATGATTTAGTAAAATTATTTGTATTATTTATTATTTTTAAATTTTTATGTTAAGTCAATAATAAACAATTATTGTTGGAAAGAAACAGTAATAAAAATGAGTCACTCACTTTCACTACTAAAAAAACTGTAAAAAGAGACTTAAAAAAGAGACCTCATGAAGTCTCTTTTCNGAATAATTTGTTGATTTGTGTTTATTTTATCTTGCTATTAAATATTGGAGTATTTTGTCTTTAATATTTAGATGACGTATATTAATAGGGATGATTTGGTAAAATTATTTGTATTATTTATTATTTTTAAATCTTTATGTTAAGTCAATAATAAACAATTATTGTTGAAAAGAAACAGTAATAAAAATGAGTCACTCACTTTGGATGGTGTGATGATAGTGGTTATGATTAATATATTATGGTATAATGGTTGATCTAGTAATTATTTATGATTTTTGATGATACGGCTGATAATTAATAGAAAAATGATATTGATGGCAAATGACATTAGTGGATGAGATGGCAATTATTTATATTAATATAGATTAATGTTTATCAATAATGATTAATGAATGTAATAATAATTGTTGATGATGTTTATAAATGATGGTTAAAAATTACGACGATTGATTTTGATGATTGGTGATTATATATGATTGAGTTGAGAAGTGAGAATGGTGATTTGTGGATGATAGATGGTTGTGATTGATAGTGATAATAATTTTGGGTGAAATAGATGAAGTAGTTGTAAATGATGATTTCTGTAAAGAATATAAATAAAAAATGTAATGATATTAAAATTTTGTTATAGATATTAATCATTTGAGTTTATCTATACTCATTAAATAATTGTAAAATAAGTAAAATAAATATCACTTAATAATTAAAAATCAAACCTTGAAAACAAATCGACTTAATGATTGAGATTTGAATGATTATGATCAAGATCTTCGTTGATACTTCATAATTATCGTTTATTGATAGGATTTTAATTATCATTTATAAAATGAAAGATTAAATAAAGTGGAAAGTTAGAGTAATTGGGAACAATTGTTGATTTAATTTTTGAGGTGCAACGAATAATAGACAAACTTTAAAGTGTGCATATAAAGGCGGTGAAGAGGACCACATATTTTTATAGGGAGAAAACGATTGTGCTTATTGACTAGACTAGATGGCCCATCCCAAGGACACAAAACGCCAACGGATTAAAGTAAAACTTATGAATGATATTAAACAGATATTGGTTATATTTTATTGTGGAGTGATAAATATTGTTTTAATTAAAATATTTGAATTCGAGTCTTAAATATGAATTGATTTCTTCTTTGATTTTCTCTTTCTATTGAATTAGGAATAAGTCAACTGCCTAGGATAACAATAGCTAATGCATGAATAACACTTAGAAAGTAGATGATATTAAATATTTTATACTATTAAGATTTAATATGAATCGTAGTCAAGTCCCTTTAGATTACAAAGATGTTCTAGATAATTTCTTGAAGTTTGTCTTGAACAAATCATGTGAAGTATAGTTCCTATATCTATACCATATCTATTCACTTTTAATTGATACAATATCTCACCGACAATATTTTTAATCTATTCTCTCTTTTGGATACACAATAAATGTAACAAGAATAACAAGGCTTATTAAGAGTAGGATAAAGGTGTTTGAGAAGGCTTAGACAATCTATATATATACATAAATTTAAATCTAGAATCGCTGATGTGACAGCCTTCAATGACCAGCATTTGCAATTATCTATTTTATCTTTTTAATTAAAATAAAATCTGAGTTTTTTTCTAAAATAAAAACTTCAATGAATTAAAAGATCACATTAAATAGGAGTAATTAATTACTCAGCAGCCCAAAACGTCTTTGTCAATTTTTTTTTATCTTATTTTTTTATCACTAAATTAATATAATATTCATAAATTAATGAAAAAATTAATCTTATCAATGATTATTACCGTTACAATCTTTCATAAACCATATTTATTGGCCATTACAATTTTTTCATACTAATTCATCATATTTATGAAGAATAAAGTATTTCTAATTTATAAATGGAGTTATAAATCATTCATATTCTATAGCTATATATATGCATACATAGATGCAAAAGGGATAAAGTCTAAAGATATGTGTTTTTGTTGTTTTCTTTTTCATTTCCGATAATACCTTTCTCTTTCTCTTTTTTTTCTTTTCCNATCTTTTTTTACTTCATTTTAGTGATGATTCTATCAAAAGAAAGATTACTAGATACTTAACTTTACTGATGATATGAGTTTATTTGTTTTGTATTTGTAATATTTTAGATTTATTTATCATATTATAATATTATTTTGATTAGGACTTAATTTTTCAAGACCAAGAAGAGTTGGTCATAATTGGGTGAAGTTACTAGTTATTCAATCGTTTTTTATAATTTATAGTTGAGTTTTGAATATATATATTTTTTGATACAGTTTTAATTTATTGAATCCAAATAGAATTTTCACGCAATCTTAAAATCCCCCTCCCCCCTAAGAATCAAGTAGGATTAACAAAGGAACTAATTAAGTGTCCACTGTACATATTGATACTAAAGATGCGCAACTCCAATTTCTAAAAAATTTTATATGATATAAGCTTAGGAATGGTATTATAGAATCTTATTGATAAACTATTACCCACATAGCAATAGATGATTGGCTACAAAATATGAATTCTTGTACATTACGCGTATAAGCAAGAAGCTAAAATACAACAAAGCAATCTTTTTACGAATTTTTTAATCTATTCATTTTCTTAATATAACATTTTATAATTTCTTTTGATTCAAAATAGTTACTTATGGCTTTGTTAGAAGCCGCAAATAGACCGATAGATAAACAAATAGACAGATAAATAGATAGATAAAAATTGTAATATTTATTTTTTTAAAAAATATATATATTTTACTATCTTTTATAAACTTACGCTAATAAAAAAATTCATATAAATATAAAATAAAAAGAAAATATTGAAAATCACATGGTAAGAGAAATTATAACGGCGGCGACTAGGTATACATCTTGAGACGGCGGCGACTAGATTTCAAGCATGTTACCGGCTGAAGGCCAGCCATCCCAGATGGCTGGTCTGATTTTTGACTCTTCCTCACAATTTCCACCCCTACCTAACAAATCACACTCCTATAACAACTCACATATCCTTACCCCTCCCTTGTTGAATAACTTTGCTGATATTCTGAAGGGTACAAAAGGAAAAGAGAAGGCTATTGACATCGTAGAGCCTATTCCTATGAAAAAGCCAAACCTTGTTGGAGGTATTCCTACTATTAACTGGTCAGCAAGTGAAATTCAGAGAATGAATATACTAGAGAATTTACAATTTGCGGTAGTAGGCAAGTTCTCATATGGAGCTCCAGACATTAATGAACTAAGAGAATTAATTCCAAAGCAGTGTGGGATATCTGGGGGATGTCTGATAGGATATCTTCGAAATAGACATATTTTAATGAGATTTGATCGGAGGGAGGATTATATTAAGATTCTGTCTAAGAATTCCTATTACATAATTGCGAAGGATGGATATGCATATCAAATGAGGCCTTTTATTTATGATGCAAACTTCAAAGCTAGTGAGGAGACGACAAATGTCACGACTTGGATCTCTTTTCCAGATTTGTTGCCAACTTTTTTCGTGAAGGAAGTGTTGTTCTCACTTGCGACTGTGGTTGGGAAGCCACTTCAACTAGATCTTGCAACAATAAATAAGACTCGTCCAAGTTGTGCAAGGGTGAAGGTCCAGATGGATTTGCTTGATGAGAAACCTGAGGTTATACAAATGCAGTTAGAAGATGAAAATACTCTTGAGAATAGAGTTGTTTCAGTGAAAATTCAATATGATTCCCTACCTGCATATTGCATGAAATGTAAATTGCAGGGGCATGGAGAAGATGATTGCAGGGTTCTACATCCAGAGTTAATACAACAATATGAAGAAATACCAAAAGTAACACAACAACTAAACAACCAACAATTCTACAAAGGGGCAGTAAAGAGCAAATGGAAGCCTACAAACAGAAACTTTACAAAGCAAGCTGGGAAATTAATGTGTGACAAGGCACTGGAAAAGGAGGAACTCAACAAACACAGTAATTCGTTTGTTGTGCTTAATCACCAAACACAAGAGGAGGTTGAGATTGTTGGGGTAGGAGTAGCAAATGAGAAGTATCAAAGAGAAGAGAGGGTTACAAGGGCTGACAGTTCGCAGGGCCATGACTACATGCCTGAACACATTCTGAATATAGAAGACAAAGAAGAAGGGGAAATGATTGAAGAAAGCAACAACGAGGATAGGGTGGTTTCTGTCAAGAGTCCACAATCTAATGCAGGGGGAAAAACATAAGTAATGGTGGAGACTATGAAGGAAGCGAAAGAGGAAGAGGGTTCATATCAAAAGCAAGTGCAAATTGTGGAAAATCTTATTCCTTTGCAAATTATGGACCCAAAAGAAGAGTTGTATCAATCACATCCACAAGGGCATTTAATAGAGAGTGATGTTGAGGAAAAATACAACAGTAATGAACTGACAGTGATCTGTCCAAAATCCCAGCCTGTTCAAACCTTGCATGAAATGGTGTCACATCAAGGGGTTGAGGAATTACTCAATAAGGGTATCATAGTGAATGGTGAAGTAGAAGATAGAGATGACAGTAAGCTATTACAGATTCAGAATAGAGTGTTTACAGAAGCAGGACTATCAATTACATCAGCAACCAAGCACAAAGGAAAGGATAAAGGGGAATCGATGCCTACAAGATCCAATCCGAGGAGAGGAACTAGGATTGGGTCTAAATGATGATGAAGACATTGTTTTGGAATGTGAGATCTGTTAGATCTCAAAATTCATTCCACAGAATTCAGATGTTACACAGACATCACAAGTTTTCAATCATAGCACTGATGGAACCTTTTCAAAATAGTAACAACATTCAAAGATTCAAAAGGAGACTGGGTATGGAGTATGCTAATTATAATTGTAATGGAAAAATTTGGGTGTTCATTAAAGATCATATTTAGGTGGAGGTACTGGCTGATTCTGATCAGATGCTGACCATGAGGCTATTGTTTCTGGATATTAATCAATCCTTAATTGTTTCTATTGTGTATGCAAAATGTGATACTGGTGAAAGGGTACAATTATGGAATGATATGTATTGTATTAGCAATGATATTCAGAATTCACCCTGGTTAATTGGGGGTGATTTTAATGTCATTCTGAGCGAGGAGGAGAAGATTGGAGGTTTGCCTGTATATCCTAATGAGTATGAGGAGTTTGCATTTTGTGTAAATTCATGTGAATTGGTGGATGTCAGATTCAAAGGGAGTCCTTTTACATGGTGGAATGGGAGGATTGATCATCAGTGTATTTTCAAAAGGCTGGATAGATACCTGGTGAATCAGGCTTGTCTGGGAGTTTTTGGGATGATGGAAGCTGAACATTTGGCAAGAACAGGATCTGATCATGCTCCTATGTTACTTACTTGTGGACAACAAATTTTTTCTATTAGGAGACCTTTCAGGTTTCTTAAATTTTGGACTGGAAGAGTAGATTTTCAGCAGGTAGTAAAGGACAACTGGATTTCAGATGAGGTTGATGTGTTTATTAGTTTGAAGGGAAAAATGAAAAAGACTAAAACTGCCTTGTCTAAGTGGAGTAGAGTAGCTTTTGGTGATATTTTCAAACAATTATCTATCAGAGAGGAAATTGTAAGGGTGAAGGAAGAGTTATTTGAAACTGCCCCCACAGCAGACAATAGAAGAGTTTTAATCAGGCCCATGCAGAATTGAAAAAGTATGTGCACTTTGAAGAAGAATATTGGAGACAAAAAGCAGGAATTCAATGGTTTACCGAAGGGGAAAAAGATACAAGGTTCTTTCACAGTTTAGTGAGGGGCAGGAGGAAAAGATTAAATATAAACAGAATTCAGAATATGGAAGGAGAATGGGTGGAAGGTGTAGAGCAGGTGGCAGCAGTTGCTCAGGAATATTTTCAGAAACAATTCACAGGCAACATTAATATGGAAGAAGTACCTTTATTAAGAAATGTTCAGAAGATGGTTACTGAGGAAGACAATAGGAAATTAAATGATAAACCTACTAAAGAGGAAGTCAAAAGAGTAGTGTTTGCACTCAATGGGGATAGTGCCAGTGGCCCTGATGGGTTTACTGGGCATTTTTTTCAACATTGTTGGGACATAGTTGGAGATGATGTAGTTAAAATGGTGGATTCTTTTTTTAATGGTGCTACACTTCCTAAGTCTATTACACATACTAATTTGGTGCTTTTGCCTAAGAAGGATAATATTCAGTCTTTTGCAGACATGAGACCAATTAGTCTGAGTAATTTTCTTAACAAGGTAATCTCAAGGGTAATGAATGATAGAATTGGGATGCTGCTTCCCACTCTGATTTCACAAAACCAGTCTGGTTTTGTGAAAGGAAGAAGTATCACTGAAAACATTTTGCTTGCTCAAGAGATTATTTCTGATATTAGTAAGAGAGGTAGGCCAGCAAATGTTGTGATTAAGCTAGATATGGCAAAGGCATATGACAGGGTGGATTGGAGTTTTCTGATAAAGGTGCTGGAAAGGATGGGTTTTGATTCTTGTGTGGTTGATAAAGTTTGGAGACTGGTTGCTAACAACTGGTATTCTATTCTCATAAATGGGCAGGCTAATGGCTTCTTTCATTCCTCTAGGGGGGTGAAGCAAGGGGATCCCTTATCCCCTGCTTTGTTCATTTTAACTGCTGAAGTTCTCTCTAGAAGTTTAAATGCATTGTTCTGTTCTGAGATCTACAAAAGATTTGGTTTGCCAAAATGGAGTGATAGTATTAACCATCTTGCTTATGCAGATGATACTATTATATTTACTTCAGCAGATGGAAAGTCATTAGATTTATTGATGGAAACATTGAGGGATTATGAGAAGCAATCAGGGCAGATGATTAATAAAGAGAAGAGCTCATTTTTTTTCTATCATAAAATATCAAATGAATTGATTTGTGATATTGAAGTGAAGACTGGTTTTTCTAGAGGAAAGTTCCCATTAATGTATTTGGGATGTCCTATTGGTCATGCCAAGAAGAAAAAAGTACACTTTGTTGAATTGATGAAAAAAGTGCATAACAAATTACAGGCTTGGAAAGGGAAATTGTTGTCATTTGGAGGTAAGGCTGTGTTAATTCAAAATGTGCTAAACAGCATTCCTATATATCTTCTGTCTGCTATTATTCCTCCAAGGTGTGTGATTCATGACTTGCATAGAGTCTTTGCTAAATTTTTTTGGAAATGTAGGGATATAGGGAGTAATAAGCACTGGGTGGCTTGGACAGATTTATGTAAACCTAAGGAGGAAGGTGGTTTGGGTTTTAGATCCCTCTTTGATGTATCTAAAGCTTTATTTGCAAAATTATGGTGGATATTTAGAACACAAAAGTCTCTGTGGTCTAATTTTATATGGAATAAATATTGTAAAAAGGAGAGGCCTCAAATGGTTGTATGGAAGGGGGGTTCTTTAACTTGGAAGTATATGTTAGAAGCTAGAGATTTGATAGATCAACATATCTGGTGGGAACCCAAATGTGGTCATTCCAGTATCTGGTATGATAATTGGTCACAGTTAGGGGCACTGCATTACATTTTACCTATTGACACTGCTAGCAATGTACATTTAGATGAAGTCAAACAATGCTATTTGAATGAGGATTGGAATTATGACATGATGCAGACTAGTTTTGGGGAAGAGATCAGCAGACATGTAATACAACTTTTGAGGAATTCAGAAGATGAAGATCAGTGGGATAAGCCTTGGTGGATGTTGAAGGCTGCGGGAAAATTCACTTTAGGTTCTGCCTGGGATTTTTTAAGGGAGAAACATGAAGTTTGTACAAATTTCAAGAATATTTGGAATACTGGAATTCCTTTTAAGATATCTTTCTTCACTTGGAGGCTATGGAAAAAAAGACTTCCTATTGGGGAAGTGCTGGTCATGAATAGAATGTGTGATGAGGTGGTGTGTGGTTGCTGTGATGATGGAGTTCAGGAGACTATTGAACACCTATTTATAAGATGTTCAAGTACCAATTCAACATGGAGATATTTTGCAGGTACAGCAGGAGTGGATGGACCTTTTTTGCATTTGAAAGATAGTGTGTATAAATGGTGGAATGCAGAAGTATCTGCAAAACTAAAGCCAGTGATAATGGCTGTGCCAATGTTCATTTGTTGGCAAGTATGGAAGAGAAGAAATACTTTGAAATTTGGGGGCTCAATGTCTTATCTGAATATGAGGGGAGGTATAGGCAAAAACTTAATCCTATTTGCTAAGCATTTATATCCATGGATGCAGAACCTACCTAATAATTGGCCTGAATTGGTAAAATATTTGACAGAGTATACCCCTAAGATATGTTGTAAGGTGGTTTATTGGAAAATGCCTAGGGTGGATACTTACAAGTGCAATACAGATGGGGCTTCAAAGGGTAATCCTGGACCAAGTTCTTCTGCTTTCTGTATTAGAGATGGTCATGGCAATCTTTTACATGCTGAAGGAAAGATGATTGGAGTGTCTAACAATCTAATAGCTGAAATTGTAGCTATGAGACTTGGGCTAGAATATTGTAAGTATCATAAGTTATTTCCATTGATAATGGAAACAGACTCACTGGCTGTCAAGAATATGGTAAAAGGGGCGTGGCACATTCCTTGGGAGGCGACAATGGAGATAAGAAGAATACAAGTTCTTAAGGAAGGGTTGGAGGTGGCCATTGAACATACATTGAGAGAAGGAAACAAGCTGGCAGATTTTATGGCTAACATTGTTTTTTCTTTTGCAGGTACAGATAGCATAAGTTATAATGACTTCCAGGCTTTACCTACAGAAGCTAAGACTATATTAAACATGGACAAAAGGCAAATTCCTAACTTACGAATAAGAAAGCTACAAAATCAAATTTATACACATGATGGATGATACATTATCAGGAAATCTTAGTTTATCCGGCTTAAGTTCATTCAGTGGACAATATGACTGGAGAGAGCTAAGTTAAAGTACAGAGATACATGGCAAAAATGGAGATGCGATGATTCGCAGAAGTCGAAGATTACCTGAGGCAGACTGATGTAGCTGTTTCCTAAGGCTTTTGACAGTGGTATTAGCTCCCTGATGAGCTCAACCTGTCAAAGCTAAAGGATACATGATATACAATTTGTATTAGGTAAATACTGCGAAAAATACCAGCGATTAAATTCAAAAGGGGGAGGCCAGCACCTGACTGAAGTTTCGACCAAATGCATTGAGTTGGAGAAGTCTCCGATTGGGATGATTTCATGACGTTAGTGAGACGAGTTAACGTTTGATATGAAATACACCCAGATTTGATGTAGACAGAGTTGTTACTACTGCTGGAGAAGGTCTCTGAGGCTGGAGCACAGTGTGTTGATGCAGATGTCTCTGTTAGGGTTGCAATGGAGAAGACTATGCTTATCATATTCCCCTTTCCCCTTTCCTAATTTGTTCCCTCTTTGTTTCCTTTGTTAGAATAGATTTTGGACTGGGCTCTTGATTGGGCCTGGTTTTAGTGTACTGTTTCTTTATTAATAAATGGGATTGACCCCTAAAAAAAAAATAAAAAAATAACAAGTTAAATTTCATTAATGGTGAACTTGTTTATAATCTATGTACATAAATTCATAATGAATTAGAATTAATATATATCTACCACGAGAGGACAAAATTTAAATCTTCATCAGTATAAAAAAAATATTTAGATAATTTTTCTCATATATCTAAATTATTTTGATGATCTGAATTATCTAATATTTATACTGATAAATAAATAAATAAGAATTTAATAAAATATTCTAAGTACGTACAAATTAATCGAAAAAATCACTATTATTAGTAAAAATCTTAATGAAAGCACAATAGCAAGATATTCAAATAAAACAAAATCACCAAAAGTGTGCAATCTCAAAACTTGTTTGGAACCTTCTTTTTATTAGTGGAACAAAATTAAAGAAAGCACGATGATTTGTTCTTTTTTTTTCCCACAAATTAGTAAATAAATCAAATATTAGTGGAACTTGATCCCATATAGACATACTATACATGTGAAAGAGTGGATTAGAAAGCTGTTTTTTATTCCATTCGAATCAGAATTTTCATTAAAAAAAAATTAAATACAGCAAACATATGAAAAAGTTTAAACAATTTAATATATACTATTTATACATAATAATAATTTTGATAATTAATTTTCCTTTCTTTTTTTCATCGAGGCCCTTTCGTTTGGTGCCCTAGCTAGAGTACCTTCTTTGCACTTACATATATACATTTTAACTAGATAAGATCACAAAAGAAAAAATGGTTTGGAAGGAGTATTGTTGGTATACCCTATAGTACACCAATTATTCTCGAACTTTGATTTTTGCTTCGAATTTATACGATATAATTTTTAACGAAGAGGACTACGTTCACGATACTTACCTTGGTCACTTTTAGGGTTGGTGTCATAATGTAACAAGGGGGTATACTAGCTATAAAAAGAAATAGCATGCAATGATAGTTTAATAATAATGGTTAATAATAGAACTATGTCAATAATGGATCCATTTTTTGTGGACATCCACATTAATGTTGTAGAATTAATCTAAACTATTAATTTAATTATTATGAATCATGAGCCCCACTTATAAGCTAGAACCATTATTGCAAAGAGACAAAGTATTAATTCTTTGATAATATAATATTCTTGCTTACAAAAGCAAGTTCAAAGGAATTTATTGGGTCATAGTGGAATGATTGTGATTTTTTTTTATCTTTAATCAGATATATCGAGTTCGAATCTCTAAAAATAAAGAAAATCTTGTTGAAAGTATATTATCTTGAAATGTGCGAATTCAGATTTTGTGATCAAGTCCTAATATGATTAGCGGATAGACAATCAAATATCTTTTGTAAATTACTTGAGTTGTTTAGAGAAAGATTAAGGTATCCTTTAGACAAATATTTTCATAATTACTAAAGCTATTAAATATACTTTTCAAGAGGTGTGTAATTAAAGAGTGATGGATTATTAGAAAATTATGTTAGCTATGAATTCAAAAACTTAAATATGAATAATGACTTTCTTTACCATAATGTCAAAAGATTATATACTATAAGAAAGATAATTTAATACTTTTTGTTGCTCTATTTAGCTTCTAAACGTACCACGAATTTGAAATAACATACAGATATATTCACAAGTTAACTTCGTCAATTCAACTTCAAATAACTCATTGTTATAAACCACTTTTGAACTTACAATTGGCTCAAAGACATTCAAATCATCTCTTCCTCAAGGTTCTTAGTAGTCATCGGCAATCCATCTATAATAAAACACATAGGGAAATTGAACTTCTACCAAAATTGCTAACTAAAACAAGAATTTTAGAAGGAAAAAAAATCTTTTTCAAGTGATAATTATTATAATATTATTAGAGAATATTAATTACTATATTTTTATGAAATGCAAAAGGAATATATTAATTTGGAAAAATAAATAAAAACAATATTAATTATTAATATACCTGGGATAAGGTGATCCTTTAATTGGTTTTTGGCCATACTTCCTCCAAGTACAAGAATCAGATGGAGGATAAATATCCCCTTTATAATTACTTCTTGATATATCACAATCTTTAATTGGCACTGAAATTACTCTCTTCTTTGCTCCCTTTTTACTACAATAATTCAAAAACTATAACATATTATTTCTTCAATATATCACCACTCACCAATTACCCCGAATCACTTAAAAAAAACGTTAATTTTTTATGGACGTTTCATTTTAATATAGCTCGTGATAAGGGGTTTTTGACATAAAGAATCGTCTAAAATGTTATCAACAAGATAAATTCCATTAGAAATAAGCGATTTTCTGGTGCATCAACCCCTCACTAAAAGAAGAGGAAAAAAGAATCAAGAATTCATATACAAATTACCTTAATTTTCTTGGTAATGACATGTTAACTTCAGTTATTTCATCATCGCCATCGCCAGATAAAGAGCCCTCAGCTGAATTTTCTGTTATAAAATCTTCTTTGTATCGTTTTAATTTTATCGAATGCCTTTGAAATGACTCTTCTTGCTTATGAAAATATGGATCTTTTTGTAGCTTCACTCCTTCCATGACCAAAAATTAATAAGCTAGAGCTAGCTTGTGTTGAAATTAAATCTTCTTGTTCACACCTTCCCTGACCAAGAACTTGAAGGCTTTAAATATGAGGTGCATTCAAGGAAGAAGGAAAGTGATGAAATTTGGTTTAAAATAATCTATGGGGAAGGGAAATATATACTTCTCTCGCCCTAGTTTATATGACACGCTTTTTTTTTTAATCAGCTACAGAAAAAATTAGATGTTTTTATATTTAGTAACAATTTAACGTTACCATATTTATTTTATTCTTATTGATATAATATATAACCACACAAATATTCATAACTTATTTTAATTCAAAAATTCTTTTTTCTTTTTTAAACTCTATACTCAGTTAAACGGCATCATATAAATTGATACCTAAATGTTGACAGATTGGCAATAATATAGTTTATTAAGGACGTGGGAGCAATTAAGACATAAGAATATTAATTGTGACAAAGGGGTGCTGTGTTCATGTAAGAAAAGATATTTTGTAAAAGGCCCCCTAAATTTGGTTTTCTTTTCTTTTTTGCCCCTATACTTATAATTAAATATTGATAAGACATGAAATTTCTCACATTATTTATATCAAGTCGGACAATTTATTATATCCAAAAAAAAAAAAAAAAAAAGTTCGACTAGAAAAAGGATTATATTGAGAATGGCATCTTGATACTATTATTGGATATTAGATTAAAATACATTGAATGATAAAATTGGTTTGAGTCATGGCTCAAATTTACTTTGAGTTAAAATGCGCTAAAATCAAGTTAACTCAAATTTACTTTGAGTTAATATTGAATAAAATCGAGTTAAGCACAAATAGTGATCAGGTTGATAAAGATTTGAATGTACTTTTTGTGTTTTATTTTCTTTCTGGTAACTGTCTAGCCGTTTTGAAATTTGATTAATGCACACAACCTGTCACCATATTAATAAAGTTTAATTTGTTATAGCTAACGATATATCTTATTTATCAAGTTGCTAATCCACTTTGTATCAACATTTCTAGTTATTGTTCAAGTGACTTAAAGTGTATAATATTCTTTTATATACTTTTAGTATAAAAGATCAAAGGTGGAATATCATGCTTGAAAGCTTGTACTTTTTTTTCTTCCTTTTAATTTCTTTTTTTGTTGTTAGTTCGATTTATTGTAAATATAACGATAATTGAATCGACAAATAGTGATCCTTAATGATGTGATAATCGATTAAACCAATAAAAATAAATCTTCTAAAAGTTAACTCTGTATAATCTCAACACAAAATGAAGAGAGGTAGACAAGTTGTTTCTGATAGACTCTCAACACAAGGAAAAAGATTAGCGTAAGTAAAAAAGTCATAACAAAATATTATAGAAAGCATGGCAAAACATTCGGAAAACATAGCCAAAAATGAAAACAAACTAACATATTCAGATATGCCAAATAACATTAACTCACCAAAACTTTGCAACTCCTCAAAGAGTAATAGTAATTGTTGGTCTACAAAATGGATAAAAAACATAACCCTTGCTAGGGAAACAAACTAATCAAACACTGGGAATTCCAACTTACTGAATGTTTGAAGATTTGTTAGGGATAACACCTTCATATTTGACCTGGAACCACTTCATTGAGTCCTCTTTTGTGACCCTGTGTTGAATTCCAACTCGAGACTTGCATCTACGACGACGAGCAACACGGTATCCTGGACGCTCTAGCACAACATAGAAATCCATACCGTAGATACTGGTTGAAGGATCATACCTGTAAAACAGATAAAAGAATAGATATGTCAAACAAAAAAGTAAATATCCCAACTCAATCATTGACCACACTCGTATAGAACTTGAGGAAGACACAACTTGAAGATGAAATATATGCTTAAAATGAAAAGCTCTAGCAACGTAATTTAAAGCTTAATGATCCATATGCAAAAGAGCACAACCCTTGCAGCGCTTCTAACTCATTAGGCATAATGTTATCAATACTCAAAATAAAAAATAGGGTGAAAGTACGCCAAATAAAATTATTAATTATATAAGCAAGATACAAATCTGCTTACTTAATTCCAAGATCGATGTGCTCCTGGATACCAAAACCAAAGCAGCCAGTTTCACTAAAGTTTCTGTTATGATCGAAATAATTAGGTGTAATGCGAAAGCTAGCAAAACAAACCTAATTATTTCGATCACAACAAGTGGTATCAGAGCGAGGTTCTCTATATGGTGGGGAATATGAGCAAGATGGTATGTTTAGATGGAAGAAACTACAACATCTGGAAAAGCAAGAGAAAAGATCTATTGTTCGTGAAGAAGATGCATCTGTTAGTTTTTAATAAGTAACGTTAGTAAATAAGATGCCTACTGTTATGTTTGTCCTAGTCTTTAGGAAGTACTTTAAAACGTAGACTGTTATCTAGTTTTTAGGAGAATTTTTTGGTGAAGTATTTTCTTTTGGCTTCAGCCGTTGCTGTATTTTTGCATTATAAAAAGACTCCTGCAACAGTGTTAAGTAAGTTGTGAAGCCAAGTTATTGTCTCTGTTTTACTCTATATTTTCTGTTCACCAGTTATTTTTTTTCTATCAGTGGTATCAGAGTCAATAGATCCAACAACAGAAAAAAAAAATAGAGAGCAATTTTGCTAGCTTATGGCTTTGGAGAACAATTACGTTCAAGCAGCTATTCCCCGTTTCGATGGTCACTATGACCATTGGAGTATGCTGATGGAGAATTTCTTGCGGTCAAAAGAGTATTGGCCAATTATCGAGGACAGAATCGGAGCTCCGGTGGAAGGTGAAACCTTAACGAATGCTCAAAAGGTAGAGTTCAAAGCAAGAAAGTTGAAGGATTTGAAGGCAAAGAATTATCTCTTTTAGGCTATCGATCGTCCCATCCTAGAGACTATTCTTTGCAAAGAAACTTCTAAGGATATTTGGGATTCGATGAAGAAAAAATATCAAGGCACTACTAGAGTGAAGCGCGCACAACTTCAAGCCTTGAGAAGGGATTTCGAGACTTTGCAGATGAAGGAAGGAGTCTGTAATGAGTTATTGTGCTAAAACAATGGGGATAAGCAACACAATGCGATTTCATGGTGAAAAGATGACCGATGTCACAATCGTGGAAAAGATATTGCGCTCCCTGACACCGAAGTATGACTATGTCGTTTGCTCCATTGAGGAGTCAAAAGATATAGATGAGTTATCGCTTGACGAATTGCAAAGTTCCTTGTTGGTACATGAGCAAAAGATGAACCGCAGTACATCTTCCGAAGAGCAGGCTTTGAAGGCTTCTACTAATACTCGTTTCTCAAATTTTAGGGGAAGAGGTAGAGGTAGAGGAAGAGGAAAAGAAAATCGAGGATATAGAAATGAAGGCAGCAAAGATGGCAATCGAAATTTCAGAGCCAATAATGACTGCGACAAAGGTAGAGGGAGAGATTTTGACAAATCCAGGTAGAATGTTATCGTTGACATAAATTTGGTCATTCTCGTTCGGAATGTCGTACAAGGCTGCCTAATGAGAAAGAAGAAAAGTCAAATTTTGCTGAGAATAAGTAAGGAGAAACCTTGTTGATGACGGTTCATGCTGGAAACGAGCCTGAGAAACAACTTATTTGGTATGTAGATACTGGCTGCAGTAACCACATGACTGGAAGTAAGTCTTCTTTTACTGTTTTAAATGAAAATTTCTGGTCGACAGTTAGTTTTGGTGATCTTTCAACTGTGAATGTGATGGGAAAGGGTAATATCAATTTTAGAACAAAAAATGGGTGTGTGGAAATCATATCCAATGTGTTCTATGTTCCAGCTTTGAAAAACAATCTGTTAAGTACCGGTCAACTGTTAGAAAAAGGGTATGTAATCACCTTAAGAAATGATGCATGTGAAATTTCTGATCCTTCCAAAGGAGTTATTGCTTTTGTGAAAATGAGTCAAAACAGGTTGTTTCTTTTGAAGATTGAAAATGTTCAATCTTGCTATATGGTAGAAGTGAGAAATCCTTCATGGTTGTGGCATTTTAGATATGGTCACTTGGGTTTGGTGGATTAAGAACTCTCCAACAGAAAAAGATGGTGATAGGTCTTCCAGAAATCATCACTCCTTCTCAAGTTTGTGAAGAATGTGTTGTTGGCAAACAACATCGTTCTCAATTTTCAAAAGGGAAGTCGTGGAGAGCGAGTAGTGTTTTGGAGCTGCTGCATTCAGATATTTGTGGCCCAATCAACCCAATTTCGAATGGTGGTAAAAGGTATTTTATTACCTTTATTGATGATTATTCTAGGAAGACTTGGGTGTATATTCTGCAAGAAAAGTCTGAGGCTTTTAATGTATTTAAAAGCTTCAAAGCTCGTGTGGAGAATGAAACTGGAAAGTCCATTAAGAACCTTCGGACAGATCGCGGAGGAGAATATTGCTCTAAGGTATTTGATGAATTTTGTGAGACTCGCGGCATTCAAAAATAGCTCACAACAGCATATACACCGCAACAAAACGATGTGGCGAAAAGGAAGAATAGAACCATTCTCAATATGGTTCGTACCTTGCTGGCTCGAGGAAGAGTTCCAAAGGAATTTTGGCCGGAAGTAGTGAATTGGAGCATTCACATCTTGAACAGAAGTCCCACTTTTGCTCTTCGAGATATGACACCTGAGGAAGCTTGGAGCGGGAGGAAACCGGCAGTAGACCACTTCAAAGTTTTTGGTTCCATTGCTTATGCACATGTTCCAGAAGCAAAAAGGAAGAAACTTGACAATAGAGGAGAGAAATGTGTTTTTCTTGGAGTTAGCGAGGCATCCAAGGCGTACAAGTTGTTCAATCCATTGACAAAAAAGGTTGTGACCAGCAGAGATGTCGTTTTTGATGAAGAAAGAACTTGGGATTGGAATATGCAGCAGTCTACTCCAATCCTAATTAATCATGAAGTCGAAGAAGTAGTTGCGGTACCCAAAATTTCTGAAACTTCTACTGAAGAAGTTGCTGAAACTTCACCATCAGTTGTACCCGATATTTCTGAAACTTCTCCTCGTGCAGCTGCTGAAAGTTCAACATCAATTTTGGAAGAGACTGATACAACTGATCAGTCTCTTCGTCGTGCTCGCAGAAGGCCCACGTGGATGATGAATTTTAAAGTAACAGGGATTGATGTTAATGAAGATGCTTCCCATTTTGCATTATTTGCAGACTGCGATCCTACAACTTTTGAGAATACTGTCAAAGAGGAGAAATGGCGTAAAGCCATGGATGATGAGATTGATTCTATTGAAAGAAATGGCACTTGGGAGTTATCAGATCTTCCCAAGGGGCACAAAATCATAGGTGTCAAGTGGGTCTATAAGACGAAACTCAAGGAAAATGGTGAAATTGACAAGTATAAGGCGCGATTGGTGGCTAAGGGATACAAGCAAGAGCATGGAGTGGACTACACAGAAGTTTTTGCACCAGTCGCAATGCATGACACCATCAGAATGGTAATTGCATTAGCGGCACAAAATTCGTGGCCTATCTTTCAGTTGGATGTTAAATCGGCTTTCCTACATGGATACCTGGAGGAAGAGGTATTTATCGAGCAACCTTCTGGTTATATTAAAATTGGATCTGAGCATAAGGTATACAAGTTGAAAAAGGCTCTTTACGGACTAAAACAAGCTCCGCAGCTTGGTATAGTCGCATCTAGACTTACTTTCAAAAGGTTGGTTTCCTGAAATGTCCATATGAGCACTCTCTTTTTGTTAAATTTGAAGAACCAGGAAAAATGCTCATTGTGTGTTTATATGTTGATGATCTTATATTTACCGGGAATGATAATGCCATGTTTTCTCATTTTAAAAAGTCCATGATGGATGAATTTGAGATGTCTGATCTAGGTAAGATGCATTATTTTCTTGGTTTAGAAGTAGTGCAATCTGATGATGGTATATTTGTTTCCCAAAAGAAATATGTACGGGAAATTTTAGACCGATTCAAGATGAAGAATTGCAATCCAGTCAATACTCCCGTTGAGTTCGGCCTGAAGCTAAACAAAGTTGGAAGAGGAGATGTTGTAGACAACACACTGTTTAGGCAAATTGTAGGTAGTTTGATGTATCTTACTGCCACAAGGCCCGATATCATGTATGCTGTAAGTCTTATAAGTAGATATATGGAGAGCCCCGCCGAAATTCACCTGCTAGCTGCCAAGAGAATCCTTCGCTACTTACAAGGAACTAAGGATTTTGGTTTGTTCTATAAGCAGGGTGAGAAATCAAGTTTGCTTGGTTTTGCTGATAGTGACTATGCAGGAGATCAGGACGACAGGAAGAGCACATCAGGTTATGTTTTTATGCTGGGCACAGGGGCTGTTTCATGGTCTTCCAGAAAGCAAAAGATTGTCGCTTTATCAAGTACTGAGGCTGAATTTATTGCTGCTACAGCTTGTGCTTGTCAAGCTGTTTGGTTGAGAAGAATTCTTGAAGAGCTGCAGTTTAAACAAGAAAGAGCAACTACAATTTTCTGTGATAACAACTCTGCTATCAAGCTATCTAAAAATCCAGTGTTACATGGAAGAAGCAAACACATTGATGTGAAGTATTATTTCCTGCGAGATCTCAACGATGAAGGAACGATAGAGTTGAAATATTGCCGAAGTGAAGACCAGCTGGCGGATATTTTCACTAAACCTCTCAAGTTTCTGCTTTTTCAAAATCTCAGGAGGTTGATGGGTATCGGCACTATGGAAGAGTTCAAGAAACTGACTCTAAACTGAAGCTTGAAAGCTTTCAGTTTAAGGGAGGGTGTTAGTTTTTAATAAGTCACGTTAGTAAATAAGATGCCTACTGTTATGTTTGTCCTAGTCTTTAGGAAGTACTTTAAAACGTGGACTGTTATCTAGTTTTTAGGAGAATTTTTTGGTGAAGTATTTTTTTTTGGCTTTAGCCGTTGCTGTATTTTTGCATTATAAAAAGACTCCTGCAACAATGTTAAGTTAGTTGTGAAGCCAAGTTATTGTCTCTGTTTTACTCTATATTTTCTGTTCACCAGTTATTTTTTTTTCTATCAGCATCTTCCCTTTTTGCTGCTCATAAACCTGAGACTGTGACTGATGAAAATTGGGATTTCGAGCACCAACAAGTATGTGGATATATAAGACAATGAATTGAAGATAATGTTTGCAACCATATTGTGAATGAGACACATGCTATAGAACATTGTGGGAAAAGTTGGAGATGTTTTACGCTTCAAAAACTGGCAATACCAAGTTGTTCTTGCTAAAGCAATTGATGACCTTTAAATACAAGGAGGGCAGTCCTATTCTTGATCACATAAATGATTTTCAAGGTGTTCTTGATCAGCTATCAGGAATGGGTGTTAATTTTGATGATGAAATACAAGGACTTTGGCTTCTTAATACTCTACCGGATTCTTGGGAAACTTTTCGTGTCTCTTTAACAAATTCTGCTCCTGGTGGTAAGGTGACTATGAAATATGCAAAAAGTGGTGTGTTGAATGAAGAAGTTAGAAGAAAATCTCAAGGCACATCCTCACATTCAGATGTTTTGTACACATAAAATCGAGGAATAGATAAGACAATAGATCCGAAGAGTAGAGGTACAAGTAGAAACAAGTCAAGATTCAGGAATCCAAATATTATATGCCATCATTGTGGAAAGAAAGAACATATTATAAGATTTTGCAAACAATTGAAGCAAAATCTTAAAGAAGGAAGAAAATAATGGAGACAATGTTGTTGTTGTTGTTCGAGATGACCTTCTTTTACTTGTGATAAAGATGACATCAATTTTGTATCTCAAGATACAAGTTGGATAGCAGATTCTGGAGCTACATCACATGTCACACCAAGAAAAGACTTATTTGCATCTTATACTTCTGTTAACTCTGAGGTGTTAAATATGGGTAATGCTGGTGAGGTTAAGGTGTTTGGTGTTGGCACTATTTGTTTGAAAACTAATATTGGTTCAACGTTAGTCCTTCAGAATGTCAAGCATGCTCTAGACATTCCTTTGAATTTGATCTCTATAGGACAACTAGATGATGATGGCTATCATAATGACTTATTCAATGGCCAATGGAAGCTCACCAAAGGTTCATTGATTGTATCTCGAAAAAGAAAGCATTCAAATTTATACGTGACACAAGGATCGATTCTTGGAGACTCTATAAATTTAGTGGAAAGCGAGACTTTATTAGAATTGTGGCACACGAGACTTAGTCATATGAGCAAGAGGGGGATTACCTGTTTGGCTAAGAAGAATTTGCTTGCTGGTGTGAAACAAGCAAAGGTAAAAAGATGTGTCCATTGCTTTGCTGGGAAACAAAAAAGAGTTTCTTTTCACAATCACCCTCCTTCTAGAAAGTCTGAGCTACTAGAGCTAGTACACTCTGATTTGTGTGGTCCTTTTAAAGTGAAGTTAAAAGGTGGTGCACTTTATTTTGCAACTTTCATTGATGATCATTCTCGCTATATTTGGGTATATCCTTTAAAATCCAAAGATTTAGTACTTGGCGTGTTTAAGGAGTTTCAAGCTTTATTTGAGAGACAAACGGGAAAGAAATTAAAATGTATATCTGGTGAATATATTGGTCCCTTTGATAACTACTGCAAATCGCAAGAAATTCGTCATCAGAAGACTCATCCAAAGACTCCTCAATTAAATGGCCTGGCAGAATAGATGTCAAGACTGCCTTTCTTCATGGTGATTTAGAAAAGGAGATCTACATGGAGCAACCTGAAGGCTTCATAGTTAAAGAAAAAGAAAAACATGTTTGCATATTGAGAAAGAGCTTGTATGGCTTGAAACAAGCTCCAAGGCAGTGGTACTTGAAGTTTGAATCTATCATTGAAAATCAGGGATACAAGAAAACTTCTTCAGATCATTGTGTATTCTTTCAGAAGTTCTCTGATGATGATTTTATTATCTTACTACTTTATGTGGATGATATGCTATCCGTTAGCAAAAGTAAATCTAGAATTGTAATCCTTAAGAAAGAGTTAAGCAAATTGTTTGCGATGAAGGACTTGGGGCCAACAAAGAAGATCTTAGGCATACAAATTCATCGAGATAGACACAAGAAGGAGTTATCACTATCCTAGAAGGAGTATATTGAGAAAGTACTCGAGAGGTTCAACATGACAGAGACAAAAGTGGTTAGTACACCTCTTGCTAAACACTTTAAGTTGAGTACGACCCAAAGTCCATCTACTCATGAAGAGAAGAATGAGATGTCACGTGTTTCATACTCTACCGCGGTTGGTAGTTTGATGTATGTTATGATTTGCACTAGATCAGATATTGCACATGTTGTTGGTACCATTAGCAGATTTCTTTCCAATCCTGGAAAAGAACATTGGGCTGCAGTGAAATGGATACTAAGATATTTGAAGGGTACTTAAACTATGGAGTTGTGCTTTGGGTAGTGGTAAGTCTGAACTTGTATGCTACACAAACTCTAATTTGGGAGGAAATCTTGATAACTCAAAATTCACTTCTGGTTATTTGATCACTTTTGGAGGGGGGGCCATTTCTTGGCAATCAAGACTTCAGAAGTGCATAACTCTATCTACCATAGAAGCTGAATATATTGTCATCACTGAAGGTGCCAAAGAATTGCTTTGGATGAAGGAGTTTATCAAAGATCTTGATCTTGAACAATCAAGGTTTGTCTTATTTTGCGATAATCAAATTGCTATCTATCTCACCAAGCACTCTACCTTTCATTCTAAGTCCAAGCATATTAGTAGAAAATATCATTGGATTAGAATGGCCCTGGAAGAGAAATTATTTGAGGGTGAGAAGATACACATTAATGACAATCCTTCAGATATGCTTACAAAAGTGGTGATCGTAGACAAGTATGAGTTTTGTAGAAGTGCGGCAGGCATGAAGCCTGTCAAGAGTTCCTCCACTTGAAGTACATTTGGCCCCTTGGCTGGAGGGGGAGTTTCCACTTGTTGTGACGAAAAGATGAAAACGAAAATCTAAAATAAAGAACACCAAGTTTAACGTGGAAAAATCCTTCAAAACGAAGGTAACCACCACGGGATTGACAAGATCCGAATTGCTTCACTATAACAATAAGAGAGTTACAAATATTCTTCTAATGGCTACACAACAAGTGCCAAAAGAGAACAAACAATAGCTACACCAACAAAAGATAAATAGAAAGAAACACCACCCAAACCCAGCTGCTGTTCGGGACCTAAAACAAGATCTTCCTGACTTTCAAATCCATCTCCACCATTCAAATCAACCGACTAGATGTCAGGAACACTCAATCCAACTTTCAGCCCGATCCAACGGTTAGTTAATTAAAAAACACGATCTGAAGGTTGTTGGTCGGATTAAAAGACTGCAGCAAAAGAACCCTTTTTTTTTGTCTCTCTTCTCTCTTGTTGAATGCTCTCTCAAAAATCTCTTTTATGTCCTAATATCTTTCAAAGACAATACTAATGAGCAATTGAATTATTCTCTCAAGACCATCCTCTATTTATAGAGTTGTGCTTTTCCTTACAAAGCCAAAACCCACTACAAATAGGATTACAATTCCAATCATTTTCCTAAGATAATTAGAAACCAAATAAAGAGAATAATTTCAATCCTTTTTCAAGTAGGATTAGGCCATGAGCCTTTGGCAGGAACATGGGCAATAGCCCAACAGTTTCTTCCCAGCGACTCGTACTCCTTGACTTTCAATCCACTCTCAAGGAGCTGCATAGCTTTCTCTCCTCTCACGGTGACATAGCAAGCTATCTTCTCATTACGCCTGATTCCAAAGGAGACTAAACCTAAACATCATCAATAAAGAAACGAGGCATTAGCACTTCATCAGTTATATTCAACAAGCAGTGGAATAAAACAGATCATGGGATTTATTTATTTGCCTCAGACAAATGTATTATAAACACCTGTTAATCAGTATCTTATGAAAGTACAGCTATTATTTAACAATTCCAAAACTCAGGATTCTTTTTATCTGTCCTAGTCTTGGTGGACAAAATTAGTTGTACTTGTTATTAGTGGGAGGTGGAAGGTATGAGTGCTCGAGCACTCGGAACCCTCAATGTGATTCCGCCCCTACCAATATGAGTAGCGGATATCGAATAAAAAACAAAAAGAAATATCTTATTTGTGTCGAACGTTTATATTAGATTATATAGGTTTATTATAATTAAGTGACTTAATGAGATGATAATATATATTAAAGTAATTATGATTACATGTTAAAGAGGGTTATCTATAACCTTATTTTACCCTTTTATTGTTCTGATATAAATATTAAATATGAATAAATTCTCACTTAATTTTGTGTGCATTTTCATCAAATTTATTTAATACAACTATCTCCTACATCATATAATATTATTCCCTCTATTTATTTTTATAGTACATACAAATGTACAATTATCTCATACATTATATAATATTATTTTCTCAATTATAGTTTATGGATATGGAATACCTAAACAAAATCTCTAAATGTAAAATTTTATGATTTGGCCTATTTAGACGTTGTCATTTAATTAGTAGCAATTGTTTAAAGTTTGTGCACAAATAGTTAAGACAAACTTGGTCCTCCGTTTCTCCTTCGCTACTATTTTTTTTTGGATCTAACGACAAATAAATTTCTAATTAAATAGTAAAATTCATCGCTAATTTTATTTAACAATGAATTAGCGATAGATTTTTGTTAGCTACGAGCGAAATAGTGAAAAAATTTATAGTTAATTTCAATTTTTTTAGTAGCCTCGTCCTTCAAAAACTTTACTCGATATTGATTAACAAAAAAACTTTAATATATGTTTTGGTTATTTGTATTGTTAAATTGAGGTTTGATAGATGAAGTGAAGATAAAAATGTCTAAAGTTTCGGATTGGCAAGTCAAAGTTCAAATAAAAATGTCTGAAGTCTGAGATTGTCAAGCCAAATATTTTTTAAAGAAAACTATGAAGTTTGGGATTGCTAAGCCTAATATCAGACACTCGTTGTGTTTGAAGTTGTTTTCAAAGTGACTAAACATGTAAATTTCCACACACTGCGGTTATGACTTAAATGATGATCTCAAAATTTGGCTATTGATGCACTTGCCCTCCTCTAAACTTGTCATGGATTATTAGTTGTACACTTTAACTCTTTGTAGTCTTGAGCCTCATTTGATTGCATTTAATAAAAGTTTAAATCTTAATTATTAAGGTGTAATTTATTAAGCGTGTTTTTTTAAGGCTTGAATCTTAATAATTCATGTCTTAATCATCAAATGCATTTGATTCTTTCTTTTCTTGTACAATAAAACCTCGTTATGGTTGGACTTCAATCATTTTTGGTTTAAAATTCATATCCATCTAACCAAAGTTCATTTTAAAATAACTAATAATTAACTTCAATCATATATATTTGAACTTTAATTTTATATATANAATTATCCTGAATTAAGTATGCGTGCAAAAATCGATTAAGTCACTCAAAAAAAAATACTATCAACTAATTAAATCACAATTGTGGTCGTAAGAGTTTATGTTATGCATGAAATGAAGATAAAAATTGTTAAAATTTAAGATTATCAAGTTAAAGTTCAAACAAAAATGTCCGAAATTTGAGATTGTCAAGCCAAACTTTAATAGAAGTTATGAAGTTTGAGATTGCTAAGCCTAACATCAAACACTCATTGTGTTTGAAGTTAATTTCGAAGTGATTAAACATGTAATTTTTCACACTGCGGCATTGATTTAAATGGTGGATTTTGATCTAAAGTTTATGCCCAACTAAAATTCATATAACATGAATAATTAACTTTAATTGTTACATGATTTGGTCAGTTACTTTGCATGATCTAACAGCCCACTTCTAAAAGCAATAAATAAACTAAGGAATAGAAAGATATGCACATAATATAATTTTTTGAGCGCAAACTTAAATTAATCAAATTTTAAAATAAATATCTAACCGTGAATAAAAAATCAAAAGACATTAGTGCCTAGTGTTTTATTTGACCTTTTTTCTTTTGTCCAAATTTATTAGTTTTGATTCTTCAAAATTTTAATTGGTGGTGTAGTAAAATAATACTTTAACAAAAACCATAACGATACAATAATAGCTAGTTTAAAACAAAAAAACATGATTAATTAAACTTATAGAAAGTAAAACTTCTGATATAATTTACAAATATAAGTAATGTAATGATATAAAAGTTATTATGAGATGCATACAACTCTAACATCTTAATTAACTTTCAAATAACCAAAGGTCCACAATCTCTTAAAACACATTATTTATCATAATATACAACTTATCTTCCTAAAATAAAATAATGAGAAAATAGTCAAATGTCCCCTCAACCTATTATCGAATTTCTAACTACACACTTACGCTTTACGGGAGTCCTATTACTCCCTTAGACTATTTTAAAACATAATAATTACACCCTTAGATGCTGACATGGCACAGAGAGACACTCTCTTGGAGGCACGTGGAAGTCAAAAGAATTGATAAAAAATATTTTAAAAATATTTTCAATTTGATTTTTTCTTAAATATTTTTTTTTACTTTTCTCTTTAAGTTTTTTTTGTTTCTTTTTCTTTTTCTCCTCTCTTTCTCGTTATTCAACATTCACCCCATCACCATTTCCTCCACCTTGAACCACCATCACTATACTAAACCACATCTTTTAATATTTTCTTTATAATTTGTTTCGCTATTTTCTACAACGCTGCAAATCATCAAATAATCATTAAAATTATTACTCATATTTTCGGAAGAATCAGATTTTCCTTAATCTCACTATTCTAAAAAAAAATTATAGAGTAAAGACCAAAAAAAAAAAAAAAACAGAAGAAAAAATATTGGAACAAAACCAAAAAAAAAAATAGAATTATTAAACACCTTCCATCATAAAAAATCATTCTATTACTGATTTTTTTTTAATTATCGGAGAAATCCAATCAATTAAAACAATTATGACTGTAAAATCAAGTTTTTCGATCATGAATTTCATAAAGTAAACTAAACATGAGTTTTGGGTATATGATCTGGGTCATCATTCATCTTTTTTTATTTTTATCAATCTCAAATTAGTTCAAAATATCAACACCATTAATCTACCTTCTCACCGATTTTGGGTCAGTAACATACATCAACCATCGAATCTTATCTTCAATCTTTATTGTTGTTTGGTGAAGACCTAAGAATTTAACCATCGACAATCCATAAATAAACTATCACAAATTTGGTGCCATGGAGACAAAGAAATAACATAATAAAAAGATTCAAAAAAGAGAAGAGATGAGTAATCAAGCTCATCAAGGTGCCTGAAGAATGCTATAAAGTGATGAAAAAATGATAATAAAAATAGCTTCAACTTTTTTTCGTGGGTGACATGATTTGAAAGAAGGGAATGAAAAACAAAAGAGAAAAGAAGAAGAAGAAGAAGAAGAAGAAGAAGAAGAAAAAGAAGAAGAAAGAGGAATAAAAAAAATATTTTTTTTTTGTAATTAATGAAAAAGGGGCTAGCTTTAGGGTGGTATAAATTTCATTTTAAAAAAATTCAGGAGGGTAATAGGACCCGCAAAGTATAAGTGTGTAGTTGAGAATCTAATAATAAATTAGGGAGGTATTTGTCTATTTTCTCATAAAATAATGAGAAAATACATCATTACCTCATTAAAGTAAGACCTATTTTTTAAAAAGACACTTGACCTTTACGGAAGTTCTAGTACCGCCTTAAATAATTTTAAAGTGTTATAAATACCCCACTTTTTAGTCACCCTCAATTGCAAGAAAGAAAATGCAACCGCGCACTAATTATTGTCTGGCACGTGTTAAATTTTCATTTTGAATCTTTATTTTCATATTTGTTTTTTCTTATTTTATAACGTCATTCTCTCTTCTTTTTTTTTCTCTTTCTTCTTCTTTCTTCAATACTCTTGTTCTTCTTGCAGTCCTCCATGGCCATCCTCACCGCTTCGACTTGGCCTCCATCGTCAATCCTTCAGAGTAGTCTCTATCACGTCACTATTATAATTTCATCTCCACCATTAATATCATCAAATCATTGTTAAATAAAAAAATAAAATTACTAACAAATTAAAAATTAATAATCACCTCCAGCCTACCATCTTCTTTCCAATATTACAACAATTATGCAGTGAAACTACATTACAATGAAGGTAATGAATTCTATAATACTCTCAAATGAAGAAATTTCGTTCTTTTACATGCTAAAGAACTACATAATACTTTATTTATTTTTTAAAAAAAGAACAATAGTTTCGAAGGAGGTTCACAATTATTACTTCATCCATCTCATTTTATGTGGCACTTTTTGGATTTTGAGATTCAAACAAATCTAACTTTGACCATAAATTTTTCATAGATCTTTTAGACATTTTGAATTATCAATTGTTGTGACTTATATTACTTTTTACGTAGTTTACAAATATATAAATTTCATTTCAAAACAATTGAAGATTTCATGCACAAATTCCCGGTCAAACTTAAACTGTTTGACTCTCGAAAAATGAAAAGTGTCACATAAATTGGGACGGAGAGAGTATTATTTTTTGAAAAAATAAGGGATAAAAGAAGGAATGGGAACCAAGAAAAGCAAGCAGATCTAAGTTGAAGAAGATGGAGAAGATGTAGTTTGTTTTTTTGAGTTTGGTGAAGAAGATAGCAAAAAATAAAGAATTGAAAAAGTACAATAAAATAAATAAAAGAAAAGAAAAAAAACATTTCTAATTAAATAAATACTTAAATAAATATTTATTTACTTTTGGCTCAACTCACTTGCTATTAGAGAATGAACTACATTTTACATGCCACGTAGGCACGCAATGGGACAATAAATTCATTCTATATAAGAATAAGAGGGTAATAGGACCTCCACAAAGTTTAAATGTCTTTTTAAAAAAGAGGTCTTACTTTAATGGGGCAATTATGTATTTTCTCTAAAATAATCAACAAACTTTATTATTATTATATAAAAGAAATATCACTCCATCATAAACAAAAAGAAAATTATTTTCAAATAGCAAAATAATAAATATAATAATTTAAAACATGAAAAAAGTATTAATGACTTCTTATTTGAATTACTTTCAATCTTCTTATTTCTATAAATGAAAAAACTATTACGTCTCAATCACTTATAAAAGAATTACAAGGGTGAACAATATTAACTAAATAATTTGAGTCATAATTTAAGTATATACGATATGTTATAAGGGCTAGCCCTTGGAAATTAGACGTGTTAAACACATACAGTCGATCGGTTAGAGTGTAAGCCTGACAGAATTAAATGTAAAAAAAATTAAGCAGCTTGCATTCAATAGAAATCGAACATGGAAACTAGAGATAACATTCGCTGCCCAAGTTGCACAAGCCAGTTCCACTAGGCCATTACTCTTCTTTGATTAAGGTGGTTCAAAGTTAGTATATATACAAGAAAATATTGAAAATCTATCATATATATACATTATAATTTTTTGTCAAGGGAGTTTGGGTAAACCCCTGGCACCCACATATGTTCGCCCCTGAGTATATACTATAGTGATGGATTAGTGATAAATGATAGTCGTTGTTAATAATTGTGGTGGATAATATGGATATAGCTAATGATGAAAATGAACGATGAAGGTGGTTGACCAAGTATAGTAATGATTGATGATTGTTATGGCAGTGGTGATGGCTGTTAATGTTCACCAGCAGTGATGCCAACTGACTATGGTAATTGTCAGGTGGAGCTAGATAGAGCTAGCCAAGCAAATTCATCGACGAAAATTTACATTATTTATACATGATTAAAATTGAGAAAATAATATCATATAATAAGGTAACTATTTCACCTACTCATGAAATTTTGATGTTTCCTAAGGATAAAATCATAAAAATAATATTAAAGCCGTACTATTAGATGTAGTGTGGTTTCATTTATTTATTTATGAATTAAGATTTTTTAAAAATATACCTAAAATTCATCAATTTTTTGAGTTTTATATTTATTTATTGTTATATTTATGTTTCTTTGGGTTAAAACATGCTTAGATGTTTAGTTGTCTTATTACATGCGACTGTTATCAATTGAGAAGGAAAATTAGTTCAACTTAGCATTGAAATGCATTTTAATACAAAGAAAATAATAGTTTATAAATAGGTAAAGAGAATAATAAATAATTAATATATAGTCTCCGTTTAAAACTGGATAATTAAGAATATTTTGTTTTCTCGATATCCTAATATTTATTAAATTATATTTACTTAATTAAAGTTCATAAAGTGTAAATTTAAGCCAAACATTATATAAAATAAAAAGATTCATAATGGCTACCAATGACTCTTCAATTTCAAAGCTTCCTATGAAAGAAATCCCTGGTGATTAGGGTGTCTCATGTACAATTAAATACTTTAATACACATCAGGATCTTGAACACGATAATCTTACATAAAGATCGTTAGGGGTATATACCTAATGCGGAAGACATCATCTGATGCAAATCTACAGATATTACAAGTCAGTTAGTGAAGGGATTCATTAGTTAGTTACAATTCTGTTATTCTGTTATAACAACCAGTGTAGCAGTTGAATTTTAATTGTGGAATATATCCATATATACAATGTAAATGATTGGAGTTTAAGACATTGAATGATAATACATTTCTCTTTCTTCTAAAATTCTCTTTCTAATATCTTAGTTGCAAGCTCTGAATTAGTATCTCAGTTCTTTGAGTTCAAAGCTCCTAGAATTGTTCTTCGTAGTTGATGCTTAATTGACTGCCATTGTGCATCAATTGGTATCAGAGCTAGCGATCTTTGGCCTGACGGTGACCAGAAGTAAGAATCAAGATAAATCAGTAGAAGAGATGGATGATCGATTACCCAGATCCAAGATCAGTTGACGAAACTGATGGAGGGGATGACTAGCATGAACAATAGGAATTCACAAACAGAAAAGGAATTATATAAAATCAAGGAAACCATTGGCCGATTGGGAAATAAGGGCAAAGAAAAGGAACTGGGAAGAGCAGAATCTTATAGGGCCTGGTCAGTTGAATCACAGCATGAAATCAAACACAAGAAAAATCACAGCAATTTTGGTAATCTCTTCACTCGATTTTCTATATTAGAATTCCTTAGATTTTCTGGTCAAGATTTAAGAACGTGGTTGTATAAGGTGGACCAATTTTTTTGCTATGGATGAGATTGCATTCGACCAGAGGGTACAGGTAGCTTCAAATCACTTAGAAGGGGAGGCAATTGCTTGGCATAGGTCGTATATGAGGTCTAGAAGTTGTGTAGCTGATCCTTCATGGACAGAGTATGTCTTGGCTTTGAATGAAAGATTTTGGGAAGAGTTTGAGGATTCTATAGAGGCTTTGAAGAATCTGACTCAAACAGGCAGTGTGAAGGAATACCAAGCTGAGTTTGATAGATTATTAACATGAGTGAATCTGTCAAATGAGAATACTATCAGCTGTTTTTTGGGTAGGCTAAAGTCAGAACTAAACAAATCTATCAGGATACCGTCACCAAGAACACTACTACAGGCCTATAAACTTGCTAGATTACAAGAGGATGTTTTTTATGCACAAGCGAAGACATGGGGTTTGAAACCTATGGTCAAACCAGTAAAAAGACCAATTCTACTTATTCCTACTCATGTTAAACCAACTAATTTCTCTCAAAAACCATTTACACCAAATTCCACATATAGGAAACCAGTTGATTAACAGGTTGCTAAACCTAACAAATTCACAGGTAATGGGTTGAGAAGGAGGCTGACTGCTGCTGAGATGGATGAGAAAAGGGCTAAATGCCTTTGTTTTTTCTATGATGATAAATATGTGGTTGGTCACAAGTGTAGGTCCAATAAACAAATTTTTCTAGTGGAAAGAGGAGTTGGTTCAAGAAGAGGTAGTGCAGGACCAAATACAGGAAGACAACGAGGAAGTTGATGAATTCATGACCATATCCTTACAAGCTTTCACAAGAGTGATTGGTTATCAGACTATTAAAGTGACTGACTATCATGAAAAAAAACCCTTGCATGTTTTAATTAATATTGGGAGCACACATAATTTAATTGATCAAGAAATAGCCAAGAGGTTAGGATGTCAGTCCATCACTATTATGGCCCAATCAATTAGTGTTGCTAATGGCAAGAAGGTGCAAACAAGTCCAGTGTGCAAAAATCTAACATGGCTTTTGCAGGGTACTACATTTACCTCTGATTTCTTGTTGTTACCCTTGGGTAATGTGGACATTGTCCTAGGGATACAATGGTTGAATACCTTGGGTAGAATCTTGTTTGATTTTCAAAATAGAACCATTGAATTCAGGTATCAAGGTAAAAAACATGTCTTGAGATGAGCTAGTAGTCAGCTGAAGTCAGCAAGGACCAAATCAATAAATAAGGTTGAGGTTGATGAGACTCAATTCTTCATGATGTTATTATTATTTGGTTCAGAGGATAGGTTGCAGTGATACAACAGTCATGCTGACCAAGGTAACTTAGTTCATCCAGCATTATCCTTGTTAATTGACCAATATGCCAGCATATTTGAGATTCCTACTACACTACCACCTCATAGAGGGTCTTTCGATCATCGCATACCACTGGTTGAGTCGGCCAACCCAGTGAACAAAAGACCTTACAGGTACCCAGGGATCAAAAAGGATATTATAGAGAAACTTGTGCAGGAAATGATAGATCAAGGGGTCATACAACATAGTACTAGTCCTTATGTTTCACCAGTTGTGTTGGTTGGCAAAAAGGATGGTAGTTGGAAGCTTTGTGTAAATTACAAGGAGTTGAATAACTTGACCATTAATGACAAGTTTCCCATACCCATTATAAAGGACCTTTTGGACGAGTTAGGAGGTTCCATGGTATTTTCAAAGATTGACTTCAGAGCTGGATATCACCAACTGAGAATGTATGAAAATGACACTCAGAAAACTGTCTTGAAGACTCATGAAGGACACTATGAATTTTTCGTAATGCCTTTTGGCTTAACTAATGCTCCATCATCCTTCCAAAGTCTTATGAATTCAGTTTTTAAACCACTACTGAGAAAAATTGTTTTAGTTTTTTTTGATGACATACTTATTTACAGTAAAAGTATGGTCGATCATATTGAACATGTGAAGACAGTCTTTGAACTAATGCAGCGATTCCAACTATATGCAAAAATGTCTAAATGTGCCTTTGGAGTGCCTAAAGTGGAATATCTAGGCCACCTTATTAGTGGTGAGAGGGTGTCTACAGACCCCAAAAAGATTGTAGCAGTAGCACAATGGCCTATTCCTGGCAATATCAAGCAGTTGAGGGGGTTCTTGGGACTTGCTGGATATTACAGAAGGTTTATACAAGGATTTGGATCCATTTGTAAGCCATTACATGAGTTACTCAAGAAGGATGGATATACTTAGACTGAGCATGCTACAACAACATTTGAGGAACTGAAGCAAGCCTTGATTTCTGCCCCGGTATTAGCTATGCCTGATTACTCTAAACCTTTTGTGGTGGAAACTGATGCAAGTGGTAAGGGAATTGGTGATGTGCTAATGCAGCAAAGCCACCCTATAGCCTATATTAGCAGATCATTGGCTCCTAGACACCAAGCCATGTCTGTCTATGATAAGGAACTAATGGCTTTTATATTTGATGTCACTAAATGGTCCCACTATTTGATAGGAAGGGCCTTCATTGTCAAGACTGATCAAAAAGCTTTGAAGCATTTGTTGGAACAAAACCTCCACACTGACTTTCAGGTGGCTGGTATTTCCAAACTAATGGCTTTCGACTTTTCAATTGAATATAAGAAGGGTATAGACAATAAAGTTGCTGATGCCTTATCTAGGAAGCCTGATGCTGAGTTATTAGCTATCTCCTTATTGACACTTAATGATTTTCTATATGAGCAGATCAAGGGAACTTGGTTAACTGATGCATCTTTATAGACTTTGATTACTAAACTATAGGTTCAGCCTTTCAAGTCTTTTACTTGGCGTAATGCTCAGCTTAGGTGGAAGGGTAGATTGGTAGTTGGAGCCAATTCCCACTTGGGAAAGACAATTATTTCATTGTGGCATTCTACTACACAAAGTGGACATTCTGGCATGGATGTTACTATTAAGAGGATACAATCTCTATTTTATTGGAAGTCTCTAAGTCAAGATGTGAGGGACTTCATCAACAAATGTGATGTCTGTTAGAGGCACAAATATGATGTTTCTACCTATCCAGGCTTACTGCAGCCTTTGCTTATTCCAGATGGAGTATGGACTGATGTGTGTTTAGACTTCATTGAGGGCTTACCTAAGTCTAATGGCAAGAATGTTATCTTGGTGGTGGTTGATAGGTTGAGCAAATAGAGCCATTTCATGAGCCTACACCATCCTTATACTACTCAGTCTATAGCACAGTGCTTCTTGGATAATGTTTTTAAACCTCATGGCATGCCAACTACATTGACAAGTGATAAAGATCATGTGTTCCTTAATAAATTCTGGCAAGAATTGTTTACAATACAAGGTTTCAGTTACAGAGGAGTACTGCTTATCATCCTCAAACAGATGGACAAACGGAGGTTTTGAATAGGACATTGGAAACTTATCTGCGATGTTTTTGTTCTGATAGCCCTAAGGAATGGTCAAGTTATTTAACGCTTGCTGAGTGGTGGTATAATACTACTTATCACACTGTTATCAAATGCACTCCTTATGAAGTTTTATATGGTCAGAAACCCCCCATTCACCTTCCTTACTTAGCAGGTGAGTCTTCATCTGACATGGTTTCATCTTTTGAAGTTTCATATTCAGAGAGCCCAACAAAAAATGAAAGACTTGGTTGATCGACATAGGTCTGACAAATGTTTCGAGGTAGGAGATTGGGTTTACCTTAAGCTGCAACCTTATAGGCAAGTTTCAGTTGCTGTTAGCCCTTTAACAAGTTGGCTGCTAAGTATTTTGGTCCCTATCCTATTGCTGCTAAAGTTGGAGTGGTTGCTTATAAATTACTTTTGCCAATTGATGTCCTAATTCATCATACATTTCACGTCTCTTAGTTGAAGAAGTGTCATGAGGTCCCATATGTCATCAATCATCCACCTGTATTTCACTTGTCCAGTCCATATTGCCTTATGCCTGAAGGTGTGTTAGACAGGAGGCTTGTGAAAAAAGGCAACAAGGTTGTGGTTCAAGTGCTTGTGAAGTGGACTGCTATTGATTCTTCTTAAGCTACTTGGGATTACTTGTCTGACATTCAACATAGATTTCCTTCTTTTCAACCTTGAGGACAAGTTTGTACTTTTGTAGGGGGTATTGATGCAAATCTACAGATATTACAAGTCAGTTAGTGGAGGGATTCATTAGTTAGTTACAATTCTGTTATTTTGTTATAATAGCCAGTGTAGCAGTTGAATTTTAGTTGTGGAATATATCCATATATACAATGTAAAGGATTGGAGTTTAAGGCATTGAATGATAATACATTTCTCTTTCTTCCAAAATTCTCTTTCTAATATCTCAGCTGCAAGCTTTGAATTAGTATCTCAGTTCTTCGAGTTCAAAGCTCCTAGAATTGTTCTTCGTAGTTGATGCTTAATTGACTGCCATTGTGCATCATCATCACAGAGAGAAGCAAAAGTGTTAGTCATAAATTGGCTTCTACCTCCTTGCCCTAGCTTTACGTTACCACAACCATCAGCGATGGAATTAATGTAGAAAATATGTGGTAACCCTAATGGATGGAGGGAGAACCAATTTATAAAGGTTAAGACTTAATTTGGTATGTCTATTAAATAACCAATGTACGGATTTTTGGTATTACTTGGGTCACAAGTAAACTTGGGCCATAAGTAAGAAATCATTCTTACATCTCATTCTTTGGGGAAATAAAAGATCGGTGTACTGTAAAAGATTTGGTCTTGCACACTTTCCCTTTACCCTACTTTCTTGTAAAATGCGATCATCAGAAATTATACAATGCGTTCTACAACTCCATGTGGGATATTTTAGATGAAGCGGAGAAACTTGGAGTGAAAAGAGTTGAAGCTTGTCATAACTTTGTTTGAAAGTGTTCTATCCATCTTTGATCAAATGTATTGAAACATCATGACCTAGTTTACATACTAGGCTCGTCAAGGAAATTAGGACCGCGGTTAAAGAAGTGGGAGGGGTAACAATTTTAGCTCTTGAAAAAATGCCTCTTGTTAAGTCTGTGATTTATGAAACCTTAAGAATGGACCCTCCAGTTCCGTTCCAAACTGTTAAGGCTAGGAAAAATATAATTATTTCTAATCACTATGCATCGTTCTTGATCAATAAAGATGAAGTGATTTTTGGATATCAAACATTGGCTATGAAGGACTGCCATGTTTTTAAGAACACAAAGGAGTTTAATCCAAATAGATTTATAGGGGATGGAGAGAAATTGCTTAAGTATGTATACTGGTCAAATGGTAAAGAGATCGATAATCCAACTATGAACAATAAACAATGTCCTAGTAAAGATTTGATAGTGTTATTAGGAAGGCTATTGGTGGTGGAGTTTTTCATGCATTATGATACTTTTGAAATTGAATTTGGAAAACTCTTGCTTGGTTCAAAGGTGACTTTTTAAGTCATTAACCAAAGCAACATGTAATGACCCTAAAGGTCATTTTTGGAAATTTTCATAAAATGACCGTTTTACCCCTCCCGATAGTTGCCCCGAGTCCTAATTATTGTATTTTCGAAGTTGGTTTGAAGGAAAATTGATGAAAAGTTGAGTTTTTAAGAGTTAAAGTTTGGTTAAAAATGCTATTTCGAGTCATTTGGAATTTCGAGACATGAATCGGATTTCCGTCGATTCCAGGAGTTTTAGAATGTCGAAACGGATCTATGAGAATTTACGGAGTCGAATTTGGAGTTAAAACGAAGATTTGAGGTCCTAAGTTGCAAAAACTGTGAAATTTTGATCAAGAGTTGACTTTGGTCAACAAACGAGGTTCCGGTGCTCGAAATGGAATTCCGAGGGCACCGTTGGATTCAGGGGGTGATTCTAAGTCTAGAATGAGTCTTGGTTGAATTTTTAGAGGCCCCGAGTGCGTTTTGAGTTTTTGAGCCTAAAGTTAGTTACTTGACGCCTTATCGGATACCGGGTCAAGGAGACTTCGAATTCAATTCCGACGATTTCATTGAGTCCAAAATGTCATTTTCAAGCTAGTAGCATATTTGGTTTGTGTTCGGGAAGTGCCGAATGAGTTTTGGGTGAGCTTTTAAGCTTCTTGGATGCTTTGACACTATTTCAACAAATTGTGGCAATTAAAGGGTTCATTATTAGTTTTAAAGGTCGAAAAATTATTCCGAAGGTTCTGAAATTTTGAGCATGAATTATAGGACTTATCTGCAAATTTTGGTGCATTTTCGCTAACCCGAGATTGGACTTTTATCGCAAATAAGAAATAATTGTTTACCGAGTAGAAATGATATTTGACTGGGCAAACGAGCATGAAATTGAGCTCCGATTGAACGAGCAGGTCCGTATCATTATTTAAGACATTTACAAAAA
>NC_064286.1:4089234-4102288 GCF_019186545.1 Solanum stenotomum
TGCCGATGGGATCTGGTTCCGGCGGTGATACATGGTCCATGTGTGGCCCCCATGGGTTCTGATTTGAGTATTCAGCGCGGACTGATTACGTCAACAGATGTGTATCGTAGGACAGACATGCATCACGACTACATGACATCATTATTGCATTTTGCATCGCATTTGCCTTATCTTTGTCTGTGATGTGTGGATTGTATCGGTTTACCCTTCTTATGTGGAATTTGATCTACTTGCTCTTATTTGTTGATCGGAGGTTGATGAGGATATACCGTTGGTTCTGGCTGTTGAATATGATCTGTTTAGTATAGGTTGGTTGGTTTGATGTTAGATTGAAGTTTCGATGGTTCGGTTGGGATTGAAAGGAGTTGTTTGTAGCTGCTAGTTTTGCTTAGTTTAGAGTTACTTGCGAGTACCTGTGGTTTTCGGTACTCACCCTTGCTTCTACACAATTTTGTCGGTTGACAGCTCTCTCTCAGATTCGGCTTAGTAGTTTCTTTAGCAGATTGAGCTTCTGGACATACTCGAGAGGTAGCAGTTCATTCCAGACGTGCCCTTGAGTTATCTTTACTTTCAGTTTTGTTCTATTCGAGAACTATACTCTGAGACTTGTATATTTTTATTCGAATTCTTTATTTAGAGGTTTGTACATGTGACAACCAAATTCTGGGTAGTGTTGAGTCTTAATTAAAGTCTTCCGCTTATTTATTATCTTTTATTCTCGTATTTTTACTTCTCTATCATTGTGGTTGGGTTAGGCTGACGTGTCCTGTGGGAAATGGACACGTGTCATCACATCTGGATTTGGGGTGTGACACAACATCATGAATATATGGGATTGAGTATATATGTTTGTAATAAGGAAGAACTATCTCATAATATTATAACAATCTAGCTAGGGGTAGTTCAAAATCCAACTTTTTATTAAAGAGTGTAATTTTTTTATTTTAAATTTGTATTTATATCAACGCGATGTGTGGTCATTATTTAGGCAAATTAATTATGATAAAATGTTAATGGGGTTGTATTTATATTATGACCATATTGAATGGTTATTGTTATTACATTAAAATAAATTCTTATATAATGGGTTCTATGTATATATATAATCATGATATTAGGTTATAAGATGGACTTAGGAAAGTTAATTGAGGGTGAAAGGTCAAGAATATCTTTCTGGGAACGTAAGAAGACCATAAAAATCAAAGAAAATAAACTTTTAATGAATCTTGTGAGTCAAATCGGCGATCTAGAGGTCTCCTCGCTGAAATAGTCAGCGAGTCGCCCAATGGGACTTTAGATCACCCAAATGGAAAGAGACTTAAGGTTTTTGGGACATTTCAACTAATTGTTGATTGAGCAGGTGACCTCGCCGAATTTTCCAGTCGGGGTATGTTCCAGTAAAACGACCATAACTTGTTACTCTGAACTTGAAATAAGGCAAACTTGGAGGCTATGGAAAAAAGATTCGTAAACATTTGATTTGATAGGTCATAGGTCACCTAATTCATTATATGGTGAAATATATGATCGTTTGAAGTTGACCTTTATATGAACTCATGGGAAAACTTTGCCGATAGGAATGTTTCGAACTTGACTGAGTGTTTGAGGTCCCTTATAATCCTAGATCACTTTAGATACCCTTGATACAGTTGGTAAAGGAACTTAAAACACATGAGCAAGTAGGACATCACCCGGTTCAAGCTCATATACTTACGACAAACGATTCAAATTTTTAAAAGTAGAGTTACGAAGTGTTACAAAATGATTCGGATCTTAACTTAGAAATTTTTGAGATATTACACTGTAATCATATTTTGATTGACTTCTCTACAATAGTGAATGGTGTTAACCTTGGATTGGTACACCATACAAGATGTTCTATCAATAATCATGTTTAACCTAAAATTGTTAGACTTCATTTCATCAAAAGAAAGAAAATTCAAGCAATCAATTATTATACCATCGAAGATTCCAAGCAATTAAGTAATCAAAGAAAAGGAACTTCAATAATCAATAAGCTCGAACCTTATATTAAAAAAATAGGATCAATTATTTCATTTTTCGAAAGATCAAACTCTTAGGTTGCCATTATTTGTCAAAATCATGAAAATTATTCAAACCCTCATTTTCAACATTGTGTACACAACAACATTCAAAGAGTTTACGATAAAAACCTCTTACAATCCAAGGAGATTACACAATAATTGGATAAGACGGTAAAAATTTAACGTACACACTATGATAAAAATAGCTTTTAACGGTAATAAATATGCATATGTATTAACAAAGAGTGTTGAAGCCTTTATCAACATTAGTTGATTGTTGTTAGATCAAGTGTTGTTATAGGTTTTATCGACATTTAGAGTGCTAAAATGTACTTGTCATTATTAATTGTCTCTAAAAAATATATTTAGCGGCAATTAAGCTATTATCATTAATTAATTGCCACTAAAAATTATTTTTATCATGTAATTTCACATACTCTCTCCGTCTCATATTAGTTGATCGTTATACTAAATATATAATTAGTTGATCACCTTACTAAATCAAGAAAGCATTAATTAATTTTTTTTTCTATATTACCCTTGCAATTAAATTTTTTTTTTGAAAGTGTTCATATTTGTTTGTTAAATTCCCAAGAAGTTTTTTAAAGAGTGAATTAGTAAAATCGTCTTCTTATTTTTCTTAAGCATCATGTAAAATGGAAAGTGATCAATTAATATGGGACGAAATGAGTATTACATAGTAATAATTTTTTAATGGTCTATAAAAGATGTAGGTACCAAAGAAATTTTTAAAAATAAATTAATTTATCAATAAATCTGCCAATTTTTTTTACAGGAAACACACAAGGAATTTGGCTCCATTGACAATTTACATATCCCAATAATATCAGATAAGATTATTCAAATCAAAAACAGAAAAAGACACTATGATTGATAATTGCATATCCCAATGATAAAAATTTCATTTGCCTGTTTGTAACTACTCTGCTCGTGAATATATGATGTTTCCAAGGATAAAATAATAAAATTATCAGTAATGGTGATCGAGTTGAATAAACATGCATTTTTAAAAATAAAAGCTTATAAATTTGAAATATTTTCTTGATCGAGTTTATTGTATAAGATATAATTTACCTATATATAAATTTGAAATATTTCCTTGATAGAGTTCATTGTACAAGACTTTGCATGTCCAAAAAGTAAGGAATGAGTGATTCCTTGTCCAAAAAACAATAAAAATAATGTAAAAGTCGTATTGGTAGCAATAGTGAGGTTCCATTTATTTATTTATTTTAAAAATTAAGATATTTTAAATACATTTATTCAAGACTTAAAATTAGATAATTAACACTAAGGATATAGTATGAGAAAATAAATATAATTATGACATTCCTTTTTAGATAATTTTTTTAATTTCAACTTTTATAATACAATCTAATATAGGTCGATTATATAATTTTTTTGATCAACTGTACTCGATTGATATTAAAAATCTAGCGACATAGGTCTATTTTTTAGATCAGTTTCTATCGATAGATTCTTATTTTTATTTTCATTAGTGATACTGTTGGCTACCTAACTGTTGGGTTCTGAAGGGTGATTAGGGCGTCATGCGAAAACTTACAATTGCAAATAATATGATTGATAAATTAAATGACAAAAACTTATACTAAAAACTAATATTATTATATGAAAACTAATATAAAGAAAAATATTAAAACTGTTGAGAGATTAAATCTCCCATAAACAAAACTCACTAAACGACTACATTGTGGATTCTATTATGTTATTATGTTAGAAGAAACAAAATGATATTTATAGAGTCCTAAAACCTTTTCTTACTAGAAAAGGACTAGCTACTCCAAAACTTTTTCCTAAAAGGAAAGAATAAACCAAATATGAAAGAATATTATATTTTCCTTTCAGGAAAAGTAAAAACATGTATGGTAATGTTTTGTCTTTTCTTTAAGGAAAAATAAATCTTAAATTATGGTAAGAAAATCAGGGCAAAACCCTAACAAATCTCCCCTTTTGGATGAATTTTCTTGACAAAACTTGATCTGTCTTCTTCATATGCCTGATAATCTTGTTCTTCACAAAATCTTCATGTATCACTGCTGCTTACCATGATTTAAAAATTGACATGGGTTAAAAATTGGAGCCCTGTGTTAAAAGTTATAAGCAGAGTTGAAAGTAGAGCTCATGCGTTAAAAGTAAGATGCATGAGTTAAAAGTGAAGCTCATGCGTTAAAAGTAAGATGCATGCGTTAAAAGTAAGATGCATGAGTTAAAAGTGGAGCTCATGCGTTAAAAGTGAGATGCATGAGTTAAAAGTGGAGCCTCAACATTAAAAATTGCAGGGGTTGAAAGTTGGAGCCCATGTATTAAAGCAAAGATGGGTTGAAAATTGATTTTGTTTTTAAGGATGAAGCAGCAGGATATTGTTGAAAATATATTTGAAATTTTTTTTCTCCACATGTAGTAGCAAAAAAAAAAATCTTCATTATCATCAAATTTGTTGCAAATTGATTTGAAACCACTTGAACCTTCTTCAATCTTGTTGAACCATTGGATCATTGAACGATGTGCTTTGATACCACTTGTTGGGTTCTGATGGGTGATTAGGGCGTCATGCGGAAGCTTACAATTGCAAATAATATGATTGATAAGTTAGATGACAAAAACTTATACTAAAAACTAATATTATTATATGAAAACTAATATAAAGAAAAATATTAAAATTGTTGAGAGATTAAATCTCCCCATAAACAAAACTCACTAAACAACTACATTGTGGATTCTATTATGTTATTATGTTAGAAGAAACAAACCGATATTTGTAGAGTCTTAAAACCTTTTCTTCCTAGAAAAGGACTAGCTACTCCAAAACTTTTTCCTAAAAGGAAAGAATAAACCAAATATGAAAGAATATTATATTTTCCTTTCAGGAAAAGTAAAAACATTTATGGTAATGTTTTGTCTTTTCTTTAAGAAAAAATAAATCTTAAATTATGGTAAGAAAATCAGGACAAAACCCTAACACTAACAAGTAACAAGTCCAATAATTGTCTTTTTGAGTCAATTATCATATCTTTGAGAATGACAAATTTATATGCCCCTAAATTGAAAAACATTTCTAATGTTAGGGGAAAAAAGCTCTATAATAAGTGTATTATCATGTAACATATATATAATAAATATTGAATCTTCTCTGTTTTTTCATATAATTAATATATATAATTTTATTTTATTTTTTAAAGGGAAAAAGGACAAATATACCCCTGAACTTTCATAAATGGTATGTATATACCCTTCATTATACTTTTAGGACACCAGTATCCTTACCGTCCAAATTTTGAAACATATATATCCTTTATACTAACGGTGATACATGTGTCTCAATCTTAACAGTCGATCCGATATTTGTTAAACTTCTATCCAAAATTAAAAAATCCACCCAAATTAATCTAAAAACCCGCCCAAATACATAATACCCACAACCAAAAAACCGGCCAAATCTCCCAAATTAATTCACTTAATTTCAAATTAAGCAACTTAAACACTTGTTTAACATCATCTTCCCCCCCCCCCCCNCCCCCCCCCTCGGATCTTCATCCCCAAATCATCCTCAACACTAAATCCTCCAATTTCTCATCAACTTCATGAGAGGAAGACCCATCCAACCATTTTCATCCCCAGAATCATCCTCCATTTTCTCCTCAACTTTCTCACATGTTTCTTGACCCATTTAATCTTTTCTTTAACTTAATCAATCATTTACTCATTACCATCATTATAAATGATCAAATCTCACCGGAAGCACTGTTGAAAGACTTCACACAACCTTTGTATTAGATACGACCATTAAACCTTAACTCTTTTGTCCATTACATCTTTTGCATATGACGGTTTAAGGCCAACAACGACTGAAATGGATATTATAATCTTTCTGTTTTGGTGTAGAGAAGAAGGCCATCGTAGGATTGACACAAGGACTGATACTAGAATTAGGATTTGGTTTAGTATTAGGGTTAGATTTGTCTGAAATTTGTTTAGGGAGAAGAGGTAAATGAGAAAGAGAAGGGTTTTTGGGGTTGGAATACCATCTGAGATTAAGAGAATTGATTTGGGGATTTTTGGGTGGGTATTTGGTATTTGGTTGGGTTTTTAAATTAATTTGGGTGGGTCTTTTAATTTTGGGTAGGAAATTTAACAAATATTAAATCGACGGTTAAGATTGAGACACGTGTATCACCGTTAGTTTAAAGGATATATATGCTCCAAAATTTGGACGGTAAGGATACTGGTGTCCTAAAAGTATAACGAGGGATATACACATACCATTTACGAAAGTTCGGGGGTATATTCGTCCTTTTTCCCTTTTTTAAAACCTCCTTGGACTTGGCATTTCGATATCTTCAATGCCGGCCCCTAACCAATTTTACCTGTTATGGAAATGGAATATATATTTTGTTTATATGGAATTTTTTTTTAAAATAAAAATATATTTTATCATCTTATTAAATTTGTTAACTTGAATTTTTAAAGGCTAAACCTTTATATAAAAAAAAACTTGGACATTGAAACAACACATTGGTATTATCTTCTAGGGCGAAGCAAGATAGGATCAGCAGTGGAGTCCTAAATTTCCAGTATTTCAATAAGAATTTATTTTCCATCATGCGTTTTCGATAGGAAAACCATTTCTTGTAACAAAGAAAAAAGTTTCATTGATTCGCAATGGAAAAATCGTGTGTTTCTAGTAGTGATACAATTTCACTACTTATCTCTTCCACGTGAAGGACTATATAGGATTGTACCAAAAAATTTCGTACCCTATAGATATGCCCTTCCTAGCTACAAGCATATTATCACACATCAAAAGCCAAATATCATAAGAAAAATTCATAATGGCTACCAATGACTCTTCAATTCCAAAGCTGCCTATGAAAGAAATTCCAGGTGATTATGGTGTCCCATTCTTGGGGGCAATGAAGGATCGCTACGACTTTCATTACAATCAAGGTACTGATGACTTTTTCAGGTGTCGTATGAAAAATTATGAATCCACAGACTTTAGAACCAATGTCACTCCTGGTCCTTTCAATGCTCGTAACTCCAAAGTTGTTGTCCTTGTGGATGCTATTAGCTTTCGCATCCTTTTTGACAACTCCCAAGTTGATAAGGAAAATCGCTTTGAAGGGACTTTCATGTCCTCCCCATCTTTCAACGGTTGTTATAAGGTTTGCGCTTTTCTTGACACTACAAATTCCAAACACTCCGTATTGATAGGACTTATCTTGTCCACACTAGCTAGGTTGCATGACAAGTTCATCCTTATCTTTATTTACCAGTCTTGATAAAGAAGTGTCTGAGAAAGGAACGTCTTACTTCAATCCCCTTAGTGATAACTTGTCATTTGATTTCATCTTTCGCTTGTTTTGTGAGGGAAAAAATCCAATTGATACAAGTGTTGGCACTAATGGACCAAAAATTGTAGACAAGTGGGTGTTTTTTCAGCTAGCTCCATTGATTTCACTAGGCATTAAATTTATACCAAACTTTCTTGAAGATTTGGTCTTGCACACTTTCCCTCTACCTTACTTCCTCGTAAAACACGATCATCAAAAACTATACAACGCGTTCTACAACTCCATGAAGGATATTTTAGATGAAGCGGAGAAACTTGGAGTGAAAAGAGATGAAGCTTGTCATAACTTTGTTTTCCTTGCAGGATTCAATTCGTATGGCGGTTTGAAAGTGTTCTATCCATCTTTGATCAAGTGGATCGGAACATCAGGACCAAATTTACATAATCAACTTGTTAAAGAAATCAGGACCGCGGTTAAAGAAGCAAGAGGGGTAATTACTCTTTCAGCTATCGAAAAAATGCCTCTTGTTAAGTCTGTGGTTTATGAGACCTTAAGAATGGACCCTCCCGTTGCATTTCAATGTGCAAAGGCGAGAAAAAATATAATCATCTCTAACCATGATTCATCGTTCTTGATCAAGAAAGATGAATTAATTTTCGGGTATCAACCACTAGCCACAAAAGATCCTAAAGTTTTTAAGAACGCGGAGGATTTTATTCCAGATAGATTTGTTGGGGATGGAGAGAAATTGCTTAAGTATGTGTATTGGTCAAATGGTGAGGAGACTGATGATCCAACTGTGAACGATAAACAATGTCCTGGTAAAGATTTGATAGTGTTATTGGGAAGGGTATTGGTGGTGGAGTTTTTCATGCGAAATCGAATTTGGAAAACTCTTGCTTGGATCAAAGGTGACTTTCAAGTCAATAACCAAGGCAACATCATGAAGTGAAATGAATATAATGGATTTAGTATTTTCAAAATAAAGAACTTCCTCACAAGATTATATATATAGTTCAAAATCTAGCTTTCAATAAAAGAGTGTAATTTCCTTCGTTAAGTTTGTATTGAAATTTGCTGATCAATAAAGTGAAATTAGTAATGAGAAAATATTATCTTGTTATATTTGCGATCTTATTGAATGGTTATTGTTAGTATATATAGACTTCCTTTGTTCCAATATTAAAAGGTTTCTTCTCTCTTAAAAACTGGTTAAAAGAAAGGTCCAATGATTTCTCATAATATTTGAAATATACCCTTCAAATTTGTCACCCTTACCATCTCCTTTTATTACTTTATTCCACCACTGGTTGATAAATTATATCCATGTCTTTTAAATTTTAAAAAAGACTTGTAAGTTGTAAGTAACTTTATTTGTTGTAAAAGCATAGCAAGAGAGATCTATTATTTTATAAAGACGAGGAAATAAGTTCTAATTTTATTTGATCTCAAGTTTAAAATACTATAATAAAAAGTGTTATTTGTGACAACTAATTATTTCGTCGTTACAAAAAGAGTTTTTGAGGCGACACGAAACATCGCCACAAAAACTCTTGCTTTTGTAGCGACTCTTACCTAAGTCGCTACTAATCGTACAAATGCTTTCTAATAAAAAAATATGGCTGAAAAATTATTTAGTCGTTGTCACCACTAAAATTAGAGCTTTGTGGCTAGTTTATTTCAAATATTTAGGTATTTATATTTTGATGAAAGTTTTAGTAGATATAAAATTTAATAAATATTAGAGATGATTTAATATATCTAATAGTAGTACTTATGATTGTTTTACTATCTTATAATGAAAGAAATATATATTTACTTTTTAGCTTCGTAAGATAATTTTATGATGTTTAGATATATTGTTCATATGATTAGTTTAGAGTACGTGTGTCTTGCGCATGTCACTTATATTAATAAAAATAGATTTTTAATATTAACATAAATAGTACTATTTAAATTACTATTTTGTCAATTGTGAATTCTATTTAAGCATTCATTCATCAAAAAGTCGAAAAACACATAAGAGGAGATCTGACTCCTTGAATAGTTAGTAATAACTTAGTTTTAAACTTTTCATTTTACCATTTATAGGATGATTTCAGCTTCAAAAAACCTTCTTAATGTATGTATCATAGTCAAATCTCTTCACATAAATTGAAACAAAAGAAATAATAATATAGATTTAACATGACTACCAAGAACACTCGAGAATGACTTATTAGTTTAGTCATTGATGAAATACCAACCTCATTATATCAAAGAAAGTTTGTACTAATTAACAATAACCATTCAATATGATCAAACAAATATTACAAGATAATATTTTATCGTCCACACATCGCGTAGATATTAATACAAACTTAAAATATAGAAAATTACACTCTTTCATTATGAAAAGTTGTATTTTGAACTACCCCTAGCTAGATTATTTTTATAAATCTTATGAGATAGTTCATCCTTATTACAAATACTCAAACCCTTATATTCATGATGTTGCTTTGGTTAATGACTTAAAAGTCACCTTTGAACCAAGCAAGAGTTTTCCAAATTCAATTTCAAAAGTATCATAACGCATGAAAAACTCCACCACTAATAGCCTTCCCAATAACACTATCAGATCTTTACCAAGACATTGTTTATCGTTCACAGTTAGATTATCAGTCTCCTTACCATTTGACCAATACACATACTTAAGCAACTTCTCTCCATATCCCACAAATCTATCTGGATTAAACTCCTCCGCATTCTTAAAAACTTTTGAGTCCTTTGTAGCCAATGGTTGATATCCAAATATCAATTCATCTTTCTTGATCAAGAACGATGCTTCGTGGTTAGAAACAATTATATTTTTCCTAGCCTTAACCGTTTGGAACGGAACTGGAGGGTCCATTCTAAAGGTCTCATAAACCACAGACTTAACAAGAGGCATTTTATCTATAGCTGAAAGAGTTACCCCTCCTGCTTCTTTAACCGCGGTCCTGATTTCTTTAACAAGCCTAGTATGTAAAGTAGGTCCTGATGTTCCGATCCACTTTATCAAAGATGGAAAGAACACTTTCATACCGGCATATGAATTGAATCCTGCAAGGAAAATAAAGTTATGACAAGCTTCTTCTCTTTTAACTCCAAGTTTCTCCGCTTCATCTAAAATATCCTTCATGGAGTTATAGAACGCATTGTATAGTTTCTGATGATCTGCTTTTACAAGGAAGTAAGGTAGAGGGAAAGTGTGCAACACCAAATCTTCAAGAAAGTTTGGTACAAATTTAAGGCCTAGTGAAATCAATGGAGCTAGTTGAAGAAAACCCCATTTATCAACAATTTTTGGTCCATTAGTACCAACACTTGTATCAACTGGATTTTTCCCCTCACAAAACAATCGAAAGAGGAATTCAAACGACAAGTTATCACTCATGGGATTGAAGTAAGACGTTCCTTTCTCAGACAATTCTTTTTCAAGACTGTAAACATCTGAGTGATTGAGGTAGTAAACATAGGAATGAACTTGTCATGCAATCTAGTTAGTGTGGACAAGAAAAGACCTTTTAGTGTAGTGTGTTTAGGATCAGTTGTACCAAGAAAACCACAAACCTTATAACCACCGTTGAAAGATGGGGAGGACATGAAAGTACCTTCAAAGTAGTTTTCCTTATCGACTTGGGAATTATAAAAAAGGATGGGTTAACTAACCGCGTCCACAAGGACAACAATTTTGGAGTTACGAGCATTGAGAGGACCAGGAGGGACATTAGTTCTAAAGATAGTGGAATCATATTTTTCCATATGAGACCTGAAAAATTCATCAGCACCTTGATTGTAATGAAAGTCGTAATGATCTTTTATTGCCCCGAGGAATGGGACACCATAATCACCAGGAATTTCTTTCATTGGAAGATTTGGAATTGAAGATTCTTTGGTATCCATTGTAATTATGTGGTATGAGTCTTTGGTATTAGCCATTACTAATACTTTTTTTATGATATTTGGATTTTTTTATGTGTAATTTTATGTTTGTAGGATGTGTCTATACATAGGAAAAAATATTAGATATTGCTAGAGCCTAGCTAAAATAATCATTTAATTGGTTAATCCTAGCGTTCTTCACGTGAAAGAGATAACTAGTGAAATTATATATATACTATTATTAGAGGGGTGGCATATTTTTGGCTTGTTATAAATTATTGTAGGCCGAGAAAGTTTACTATATATATTTTCTTTGACAAATCAAGTCTTTTATCAGGTTTGAATTTTAGATATGATTTTTTTTATATATATATATAAGGAGCATTTTTATTTAAATAAAATTTAAATAAATTGAATTTTAATATAGAAACTAAGTATTGAGTAGGAAATCAAAATAAAAAAAATATATTAGTCTATTATGGTTACCTAGCTAATATATTAATCCTTTTGTTAATTGACTCAAATCTTTCTATTGTTGTCTTGGATCCACAATTAATCCTTAGGATTGATATATTCTTTTCTATCTTATAGTTTGTACAGTTTTCCTAAATTAAAAATTAATACTACCTCCATTTTAAAATAAGTGAATTATTGAGGCAATGCACATCATTAAGAAAAAAAGTTTAGGACATAAAATAAACAACGCTTTTTACGTTTGCTTTTTAGTTATTCTCAAATTATTCTTGAAAATATAAATAATTCAAAGTAAAATCAATTAACTCTCTTGAAATTATAACCTAGAAGATACAAATGAGGGGCAAAAATGAAAAAAAAAAATTAAAAAAATCCAACAAGTCTATTTAACTTTGAACAATACACTTATTTTGAACTATGAAAAAAGCTCAATAATTCACTTAATTATTTTAAAAACAACTATTTAAAACTAGTTGTTTTCAATACACAAAAATTAAAATAAACCAAAGGTATACTCTCCGTTTATTTTTACTTGTCGCTATTTAACTTGACACGCCATTAAGAAAACAATTATTGATATAGATAGTTTACCAAATTATTCCTACATATGTTTAGTATTAGGTCTTGAAAAATGATTTGGAGACTAAGTATTTAATGTTAACGCTAAAACATGAAAAAAATAATTATCTTTTTTTTGTTATGTCAAAAATGACAATTAAAATAGAAATTTATTTTTAAAATAAGTGACAAATAAAAGTGAACGGCGAGTATATATTACACAAATCAATGTGCATGCAGTACATGTATCACGAAAATCAGGTCACTATCAAAGTTAGGAACTTGCCAGTAATATAGTTTCAACAAAGTGTTTTTTAACAATTTAACAAATTTAAAAGTTAATAAAATATATTTTATTTTTAACAAATTCAATATGAATAAAAATCTATATTCATGTGACGATGCATGTATCTATCCCATCAAATGAGATTAGTTAGGGGCGTTGAGATTATCGAAAGGCTTAACCTTATTATTTATTTCGTTAAAATTAAAATGTGTTTGAATTTGAATAATATTATTTTTAGATTTGAATATTAAATAATTAAGATGGTTTACTCTTTAATATATATATATATATATATATATATATATATATATATATATATATATATATATTTATATTTGTAAACATAAATAAATATACAGTTTTAATAAAAAATATTAAATATTAAAAATATAAATTTAGTAATTAAAGTCATTATTTTAAAAAATTTATTTATATTTGCTAATAATGATAGCTGA
>NC_064286.1:4102490-4114786 GCF_019186545.1 Solanum stenotomum
GCAATCATTATATGAATTGTTAACATAGTTCTACAAGTAATAAGTTGACAAATTTCAAATAAATATAAGAGTTAGAACCATAGCTTTGATGAAGTTGATAATTTGGTTACCCCACATTTTACTATGGTTGTTGTAATGCTTGAAAATCTTAAAAGAAATGGAAAAAGAATTTACAATTCAATTTGTTCAACACTTTTCGACTATTAATTGATATTTTTGACAGAATATTACTCTAACTTATCAACAATTTAAAGAAGAGAGTGTAAAAGAAAATAATGTGAGTATTAGTAGAGAGAGTGTAAGAAAATAAAATAATATTTTCTTGATTTCTTCTATTTGAATGGGGTCGAAGAGAATAAAATAATAAATTTAAATATATACTTTTTATCATAAATAATTAATGTTTTTCTTTAAAAAATTAACACATAATTTATTCTTGGTAAAAAATTGAGGCCCCTAAAATTGGGGGCCTAAGGCCAATGACTTATTTTTGTATACATAGAGCCGGCCCTGATAGTTGTAGTTGACAGTAATGGTGGTGGTTGTGATGATAAAGTTAGTTGATGGTAGTAATTCACGATATATGAAAAATATGTGATGGTTGACAATGTGTACGTTGGCGGTAGTTGGCAGACAAAGGTGGATCAACACTTATAAGTGGAGGTGTATGTGGACCCATCAACTTCGAAAAAAATCATATATATGTGTGTGTGTATTTATCTTGAGAAGCTGACAGAATTAGGATATAATTAATCGTGTACCCATGAGAAGTGTATGAGTGCACTTATGTCGTTGGTACAAGCCAAAGAACTCAAACTCAAGATCTGAGTTCAAATCTAACTAAAGTCCTATTTCACGTGAGATGACGATTATGATAATATATGTGGCTAGTGATACTATTACTAATAGTGTAGTAAGAATTTATTCACATAAAATATAACTTAATGATGTTTAATTAGATTTTATTTAATATCTTAATGATTAATACCTACTCAAACTAAATAAATATTAAAATTCTAATGTAAATATAGACACCTAATAATTTAAGATCCTAAATTTCAGAGTAGGATGACAATAGTTACAAAAAGCCAAATTTATCATTTGGACATGCAATATTCAATCATTAATCAACTCTTTTTGTTTTTTTTTCACTTAAAATAACATTATATCTGATATTATGGGGAAATGCAATTGTCAAATGGAGCCAATTACTTATTTGTTTTCCTGTTCACAAAAAGACAATGGCAGATTGATTGGTCAATTAATTTATTTTTTAAAATTTCTTTAGGATCATCTTTATTGACATTACAAAAAGTAATTAAAAAAAATTAACCATTGTTGTAAACGTGGTTGATTATGTTGATTGTGCTATGAAAGTGGTGAAAAATGATTGGTAGTTTGGTGATAGTAGATAATGTCCATAGACCTATATGGGTGAATTCAGAATTTAAAGACGTTGGTGATTAATTATCTTAATATAAATATTAGCAAAATTTTCAATAATGATCAAAGAATAATATTATGTCAAAATAATTACTAATGGGCTATGAAAGTGGTGAAGATGAGTAGTTTGGTGATAGTAGTTACTGACCATAGTCATATATGTGTGGATTCAGAATTTAAAGACGTCAGCAATTAATTAATTTAATATAAAAATTAGCAAAATTTTCAATAAAGATCAAAGAATAATATTATATCGAAATAATTACTAATGGGCTATGAAAGTGGTGAAGATGAGTAGTTTGGTGATAGTAGTTAATGACCATAGACCTATATGTGTGGATTCAGAATTTAAAGACGTCGGCGATTAATTATCTTAATATGAATATTAGCAAAATTTTCAATAATGATCAAAGAATAATATTGTATCAAAATAATTACTAATGGGCTATGAAAGTGGTGAAGATGAGTAGTTTGGTGATAGTAGTTAATGACCATAGATGTTTATATGTGGATTTAGGATTTAAAGACATCGAAAATATAATTATCTTAACATAAGTATTAGCAAAATTTTCAATAATGATTAAAGAATAATAGTATATCGAAATAGTCACTAAGTGTGAGTAGTGATAAAAACACAAGTATATATAATATATGTATATAAATAAAAATGATTTGTGCAAACTGTATATTCTTGCAGTTTTAATTTTCGGCTCACTCATTTCTTTTTACCTTTTTAAGTTATTTAAAATTTTCCTTAAAAAACTACTCCAAGATATATACATATTATTTTTTGAGATCCAATCCCCAAACTCAAGTACAAGAAACTACTACTACAACCAACATGCCTGGAACACACTTGTAATTTAGGGTGCACAACTAAGTTTATAGTAGTTTCTCAAGATATATACGTATTATTTTTCAAAGTTAATGAATGTTAACACTTGTAATTTAGGGTGCACAACTAAGTTTATAGTAGTTTCTCAAGATATATACGTATTATTTTTCAAAGTTAATGAATGTTATGCGTCACAACTATTTAACGTGTGTCCGTCTTTGATCAAAGTAATATCGTTGAAGTGTTTATTCAAATTAAAAAATCTACAAATTAAAGATAGAAGTTTACCACCATGATAAAATCTATCCAAACTTTATACTCGTCAAGAATATAATATGATATAATACAACACAATATGATACATAAGTATGGTATAGTGGTCACATTTTTACTTGTCTAGTTTACAAAACAAAAAAATAATTTATCACTTAATTCTTCATTTATTCTTATTATTAACTATAAATACTTCTCAAAATATTGAATTTATTATATTTAAAATATTATATAATAAAATTGTTATTACATTTATAATTTCTCAAAAAATGTGTGAAATTACCATTAGACAAATAAAAATAAACGAAAGACGTACAAGATTTTCTTTTGATAAGTAAATCAAGAAATAGAAACATACATGTAAACAACGATAGAGCTACAAAACAAGCCGATGATTATGAATTTAATAACTAAAATGAGTTAACGATTTGATGGCAAATTCAGAATTCTAAATTTCAAAATTATAACTTTGCCTCTGAGTTAGTGAAGATTCAAAGAGATTGTCTTAAGCTTGACAGAACTAAACTGAATTAGCAGAAACTAATATTAAGAGGTGCTTCGAATAATTAGCTTGCAATTCGGGTGTAGCTCACAAATACTTAATTGGGAGTCGTCATTTAATTAGTATCCGTTTCATGTATATATAATGTATTGATATGTATATATAATATATCAATATTATATAAATACGGTATACTCGTATATAGATGATGTACATACATTATTGCTATACTAAAGTACACATTGCATATATGTTGTTTATAGAAAAAAGTATACATTGCAGGCCCCTTTTTTTTTGGCAATCTCAACCAATTCAAATCTCTTTTCAAGAAGAAGAAGTCATTAATAGCTTAAAGAAGAATACGAAAAAGAAACTTCACTTACAATTGACAGGTACTGTTAAATAATTATTTTTTAGTTTTTATATAAATTGATAATTAAATTATTTTGAATAAAAATTTATGATCGAAGGATCATTTTGCTTAATTATCTCTTACTTAAATGATACGATCAAAATTGAAAGGCCCGTGAATTTTTACCATTTCTTCTTCTTCTATTTTAGTTTTTCAATATGCTAGGCCTACGAAATAGCCCAACCCAATAGTCTTAATACACTGATAAATAGTCGTAAAAATCACCCCATATACACATTTAAGAGTCAATATTACAGGTTTTAAATCTATTTTTAAAAAATTCTTGCTTATAACAGTTTNTTATTAGGTCATCAACAAAGATTGTGATAAAGTGGTAAGTATTTCTTAATCCTTAATCAGAGGTTTCAGGTTCAACCTTTGAAGGATATAGAATCGTCTCTGTTAGAAAGTGTCTAACCTCAAATATGGGAATTTCCAGGGTATATTCAGATTGAGATATTGAGTAGGTGGCTTTTTATTAATAAGATTATAACACGATGGATTTGAATTCCACTTTTTAAAGGAAAGATCTTTTTTTACTAAGGCATATTAGCACTAATCTATACTAATATTAGTTTTAAAAAAGTAAATCTCTCTCCACTATGTAAAGCATATACAGTTGTGGCAAAGAACAATTTATTAATTTAAGAGGTGAAAAACTTTACCAAAATGAATTCGATTCACAAATACAGTTGAATATAGAATGTTTTAAAAAAAATCTTCATCTTCTTTTATTTTCTAATTTACAATTATCTTTACATAAAAGATTTTAAAAATTGTCATAGAAGAAAAAGAAATAGAAAAAAAGAATTTTGTATTAGATCCTTGTGGATCGAAATGTAGACTAGACTGGATATGTACGGCCCTTCAAATAATATTCATAATAGACTTGTTTTTTTTATAATAGATGAACTCAATTCTCATATACCATCGACGATACGTTTATATCGTCGAAAAACCATCAAACATTCCGGTAACTCTCCAAGATCACCGAAGGTCCTCCTCGCCGATCGGCAACATAAATGCCACGTCATCATCAACCCAAGTGGACCCCACCATCGTCGGCGAAGTACATTCCAACCATGTGGGCCCCACTTAGGAGAAACAACCTAATAAATCTCCGGCACTGACCTCGGTCATGATGAAGTTGTTTTCGGGTTGGTAGGTGAAGATGGCCGATCGGTGTTTGTGGCGGCAGAAGTGGTGGTCGGGTGGCAGTGTTTGGTGGCAGCCGCGCCGCCGGAAGAGGGTGGTTGTGGTCGGAGGAGTAGGTGATAATGAGTACATTGGGGTCATGGTGGTGGAGTTTTTCTTACGTTATGATACTTTCGAAATTGAATTTGGAAAACTCTTGCTTGGATCAAAGGTGATTTTCAAGTCAATAACCAAGGCAACGTCATGCAATAAAATGAATATAAAGGATTTAGTATTTTCAAAATAAAGAAATTCCTCACAAGATTATAATCTAGGGTAGTTCAAAATCTAGCTTTTCAATAAAAGGGTGTAATTTCCTTAGTTAACTTTGTATTAAAATTCGCGTGATGCGCAATCAATAAAGGAAATTAGTTATGAGAAAATATCATCTTATAATATTTGTGATCATCTTAAATTAATGGTTATTGTTAGTTTATATAGAGACTTCCTTTGTCCCGATAATATAATAAAAGATTTCTTCTCTCTTAAAAATTAGTTAAAAGAAAGGTCCAATGATTTCGCATAATATTTGAAATATACCCTTCAAATTTGTTATCCTTACCATCTCCTTTTATTACTTTATTCCACCACTAATTGATAAATTATATTCATGTCTTTTAAATTTTTAAAAAGACTTGTAAGTAACTTTATTTATTGTAAAAACATAACAAGAGAGATCTATTATTTTACAAAGACGAGGAAATACATTCTAAATTTATTTGATCTCATGTTTAAAATACTATTATAAAAAGTGTTATTTGTGACGATTAATTATTTCGTTGTTACAAAAGCATGAGTTTTTGTGGCGACACGAAAACTCTTTGCTTTTGTAGGGACTCTTACTTAAGTCGCCACTAATCGTACAAATGCTTTCTAATAAAAAATATGGCTGAAAAAATATTTAGTCGTTGTCACTTGTCACCACTAAAATAAGAGCTTTGTGGCTAGTTGATTTCAAATACTTTAATATGCATTTATATTTTGATGAAAGTTTTAGTAGATATAAAATTTAATAAATATAAGAGACAATTTAATATGTCTAATGACTAATAGTTGTACTTATTATTGTTTTACTAACTTATAATGAAAGAAATATATATTTACTTTTTAGCTTCGTAAGATAATTTTATTATGTTTAGATATATTGTTCATGTGATTAGTTTAGAGTACGTGTGTCTTGCGCATGTCATTTATATTAATAAAAATAGATTTTTAATATTAACATAAATAGTAATTAAATGACTATTTTGCCAATGGTGAATTATATTTAAGCATTTCATCAAGAAGTCAAAAAACATATCAGAGGAGATCTTACTCCTTGAAAAGTTAGTAATAACCTTAATTTTAAACTTTTCATTTTACTATTTATAAGATGATTTCAGCTCCAAAAAAATCTTCTTAATGTATGCATTATAGTCAAATATCTTCACATAAATTAAAACGGGAAAAGTAATAATCTATGTAAATTAAATTAACATGAATAACAAGAACACTCGAGAATGACTTATTAGTTTAGTCATTGATGAAATACCAACCTCATTATATCAAAGAAAGTTTGTACTAATTAGCAATAACCATTCAATATGATCAAACAAATATTATAAGATAATATTTTATCATAATTAACTTGCTTTATCATCCACGCATCTCGTAGATTTTAATACAAACTTAAAATATAGAAAATTACACTCTTTCAAGATGAAAAGTTGAATTTTGAACTACCCCTAGCTAGATTATTGTTATAATCTTATGAGATAGTTCTTCCTTATTATAAAAACAAACCACTCCATCCCACCCTTATATTCATTTCACTTCATGATGTTGCTTTGGTTAATGACTTAAAAGTCACCTTTGAACCAAGCAAGAGTTTTCCAAATTCAATTTCAAAAGTATCATAACGCATGAAAAACTCCACCACCAATAGCCTTCCCAATAACACTATCAGATCTTTACCAGGACATTGTTTATCGTTCACAGTTGGATTATCAGTCTCCTTACCATTTGACCAATACACATACTTAAGCAACTTCTCTCCATATCCCACAAATCTATCTGGATTAAACTCCTCCGCATTCTTAAAAACTTTTGAGTCCTTTGTAGCCAATGGTTGATATCCAAATATCAATTCATCTTTCTTGATCAAGAACGATGCTTCGTGGTTAGAAACAATTATATTTTTCCTAGCCTTAACCGTTTGGAACGGAACTGGAGGGTCCATTCTTAAGGTCTCATAAACCACAGACTTAACAAGAGGCATTTTATCTATAGCTGAAAGAGTTACCCCTCCTGCTTCTTTAACCGCGGTCCTGATTTCTTTAACAAGTCTAGTATGTAAAGTAGGTCCTGATGTTCCGATCCACTTTATCAAAGATGGAAAGAACACTTTCATACCGGCATATGAATTGAATCCTGCAAGGAAAATAAAGTTATGACAAGCTTCTTCTCTTTTAACTCCAAGTTTCTCCGCTTCATCTAAAATATCCTTCATGGAGTTATAGAACGCGTTGTATAGTTTCTGATGATCTCCTTTTACAAGGAAGTAGGGTAGAGGGAAAGTGTGCAACACCAAATCTTCAAGAAAGTTTGGTACAAATTTAAGGCCAAGTGAAATCAATGGAGCTAGTTGAAGAAAAACCCATTTGTCAACAATTTTTGGTCCATTAGTACCAACACTTGTATCAACTGGATTTTTCCCCTCACAAAACAATCGAAAGAGGAATTCAAACGACAAGTTATCACTCATGGGATTGAAGTAAGACGTTCCTTTCTCAGACAATTCTTTTTCAAGACTTGTAAACATCTGAGTGATTGAGGTATTAAAGATAGGGATGAACTTGTCATGCAACCTAGCTAGTGTGGATAGGATAAGTCCTTTCAATACGGAGTGTTTGGAATTTGTAGTGTCAAGAAAAGCGCAAACCTTATAACCACCGTTGAAAGATGGGGAGGACATAAAAGTACCTTCAAAGTAGTTTTCCTTATCGACTTGGGAGTTATCAAAAAGGATGGGATAACTAACCGCGTCCACAAGGACAACAACTTTAGAGTTACGAGCATTGAAAGGACCGGGAGGGACATTAGTTCTAAAGATAGTGGAATCATATTTTTCCATACGAGACCTGAAAAATTCATCAGTACCTTGATTGTAATGAAAGTCGTAACGATCTTTTATTGCCCCGAAGAATGGGACACCATAATCACCAGGAATTTCTTTCATTGGAAGATTTGGAATTGAAGATTCTTTGGTATCCATTGTAATTATGTGGTATGAGTCTTTGGTATTAGCCATTACTAATATTTTTCTTATGATATTTGGATTTTTTTATGTGTAATTTTATGTTTGTAGGATGTGTCTATATATAGGAAACAATATTAGATATTGCTAGAACCTAGCTAAAATAATCATTTGATTGGTTAATCCTAGCGTTCTTCACGTGAAAGAGATAACTAGTGAAATTATATATATACTATTATTAGAGGGGTGGCATATTTTTGGCTTGTTATAAACGTTAAATTATTGTAGGCCAAGAAAGTTTACTATATTTTCTTTGACAAATCAAGTCTTTTATCAGGTCCAAATTTTAGATATGAATTTTTTTTATAAGGAGCAATTTTGTTCGAATATAATTTAAATAAATCAAATTTTAATACAGATATTAAGTACCGAGTGGGATATCAAAATAAAATATAATATTAGTTTACCTAATATGTTAATCCTTTTGTTAATTGACTCAAATATTTCTATTGTTGTCTTGGATCCACAATTAATCCTTAGTATTGATATATTATTTTCTATCTTATAGTTTGTACAGTTTCCCTAAATTAAAAATTAATACTCCCTCCATTTTAAAATAACTGAATTCTCGAGGTAGAATATAAATAAACATCCATTAAGAAAAAAAGTTTAGAATATAAATAAACATCACTTTTTACGATTGCTTTTTATTTATTCTCAAATTATTCTTGAAAATATAAATAATTCAAAGTAAAATTAATTAACTCTCTGTAAATGAGGGGCAAAAGTGAAAAATAAAAATAAAATCCAACAACTCTATTTGACTTTGAACAAAACACTTATTTTGAACTATGGAAAAAACTCAATAATTCACTAAATCATTTTAAAATAGAGGGAGTAATTAATTATATCTTAATTTCTTTAAAAACAACTATTTTAAACTAGTTGTTTTCAATAAACATAAAAATTAAAATAAACCATAGGTATACTCTCCGTTCATTTTTTACTTGTCAGTATTTAACTTGACACACCATTAAGAAATCAATTATATATTGATATAGATAGTTTACCAAATTATCCCTATGTTTAGTATTAGGTCTTGAAAAATGATTTGGAGAATAAGTATTTAATGTTAACACTAAAACATGGAAAAAATAATTGTCTTTTTTTTTTTGTTATGTCAAAAATGACAATTAAAAATAAAAATCTATTTTGAAAATAAGTGACAAATAAAAATGAATGGAGTGAGTATATATTACACAAATCAATGTGCATGTAGTACATGTATCACGAAAACCAGGTCACTATCAAAGTTAGGAACTGGCCGGTAATTGTTTCAACTAAGTGTTTTTTTAACAGTTTAGCCTGTAGAAAAATCCAAGTTAACAAATTTAAAAGTTAATAAAATATATTTTATTTTTAACAAATTCAATATGAATAAAAATATATATTCATGTGACAATGCATGCATCTGTCCCATCAAATGAGATAAGTTAGGGGCATTGAGACTATCAAAAGGCTTAACCTTATTACTTATTTCGTTAAAATTAAAATGTGTTTGAAAAAAAAGAAAGAAAGAAAAAATATATATGCATAATTATTTATTTGTAAACATAAATAAATATACAGTTTTAATAAAAAATATTAAATATTAAAAATATAAATTTAGTAATTAAAGTCATTATTTTAAAAAATTTATTTATATTTGCTAATAATGATAGCTGAATTTGTAGCAGTGGTGGCAGTAATGATTAATGTTATTAGTGGCTCGTAATGGCGGTTGTCATGCTTATAATGGTGAAGGTGATTGATGGTGTATACTAACTGAAGTAATAATTGTAGTTGACAGTAATGGTGGTGGTTGTGATGATAAAGTTAGTTGATGATAGTAATTCGCGATATATGAAAAATATGTGATGGTTGACAATGTGTACGTTGGCGGTAGTTGGCAGACAGGTGGATCAACAATTATAAGTGGAGGTGTACGTGGACCCATCAACTTCGAAAAAAATCATATATATGTGTGTGTATTTATCTTGAGAAACTGAAAGAAATTAGGATATAATTAATCGTGCACCCATGAGAAGTGTATGAGTTCACTTATGCCGTTGGTACAAGCCAAAGAACTCAACCTCAAGATCAGGGTTCAAATCTAACTAAAGTCCTATTTCACGTGAGATGACGATTATGATGATATATATGGTTAGTGATACTATTACTAATAATGTAGTAAGAATATTATTCACATAAAATATAACTTAATGATGTTTAATTAGATTTTATTTAATATCTTAATGATTAATACCTACTCAAACTAAATAAATATTAAAATTCTAATGTAAATATAGACACCTAATAATTTAAGATCCTAAATTTCAGAGTAGGATGACAATAGTTACAAAAAGCCAAGTGAAATTTATCATTTGGACATGCAGTATTCAATCATTAATCTACTCTTTTTGTTTTTTTCACTTAAAATAACATTATATCTGATATTATGGGGATGCAATTGTCAAATGAAGCCAATTACTTATTTGTTTTCCTGTTCACAAAAAGACAATGGCAGATTGATTGGTCAATTAATTTATTTTTTAAAATTTCTTTAGGATCATCTTTATTGACCATACAAAAAGTAATTAAAAAAATTAACCATTGTTATAAACGTGGTTGATTATGTTGATTGTGCTATGAAAGTGGTGAAAAATGATTGGTAGTTTGGTGATAGTAGTTAATGTCCATAGACCTGTATGTGTGGATTCAAAATTTAAAGACGTCGGCGATTAATTATCTTAATATAAATATTAGCAAAATTTTCAATAATGATCAAAGAGTAATATTATGTCAAAATAATTACTAATGGGCTATGAAAGTGGTGAAGATGAGTAGTTTGGTGATAGTAGNACCATACAAAAAGTAATTAAAAAAATTAACCATTGTTATAAACGTGGTTGATTATGTTGATTGTGCTATGAAAGTGGTGAAAAATGATTGGTAGTTTGGTGATAGTAGTTAATGTCCATAGACCTATATGTGTGGATTCAGAATTTAAGACGTCGGCGATTAATTGTCTTAATATAAATATAAGCAAAATTTTCAATAATGATCAAAGAGTAATATTATGTCAAAATAATTACTAATGGGCTATGAAAGTGGTGAAGATGAGTAGTTTGGTGATAGTAGTTACTGGCCATAGTCGTATATGTGTGGATTCAGAATTTAAAGACGTCGGCAATTAATTAATTTAATATAAATATTAGCAAAATTTTCTCAAAGAATAATATTATATCGAAATAATTACTAATGGGCTATGAAAGTGGTGAAGATGAGTAGTTTGGTGATAGTAGCTAATGACCATAGACCTATATGTGTGGATTCATAATTTAAAGACGTCATCGATTAATTATCTTAATATAAATATTAGCAAAATTTTCAATAATGATCAAAGAATAATGTTATATCAAAATAATTACTAATGGGCTATGAAAGTGGTGAAGATGAGTAGTTTGGTGGTAGTAGTTAATGACCATAGATGTTTATATGTGGATTTAGGATTTAAAGACATCGAAAATATAATTATCTTAACATAAGTATTAGCAAAATTTTCAAAAATGATTAAAGAATAATATTATATCGAAATAGTCACTAAGTGTGAGTAGTGATAAAACACAAGTATATATAATATATGTATATAAATAAAAATGATTTTGTGCAAACTGTATATTCTTGCAGTTTTAATTTTCGGCTCACTCATTTCTTTTTACCTTTTTAAGTTATTTAAAATTTTCCTTAAAAAACTACTCCAAGATATATACATACTATTTTTTGAGATCCAATCCCCAAACTCAAGTACAAGAAACTACTACTACAACCAACATGCCTGGAACACACTTGTAATTTAGGGTGCACAACTAAGTTTATAGTAGTTTCTTAAGATATATACGTATTATTTTTTGAAGTTAATGAATGTTATGCATCACAACTATTTAACGAGTGTTCGTCTTTGATCAAAGTAATATCGTTGAAGTGTTTATTCAAAAAAATTCTACAAATTAAAGATAGAAGTTCACCACCATGATAAAATCTATCCAAACTTTATACTCGTCAAGAATATAATAAGATATAATACAACACAATATGATACATAAGTATGGTATAGTAGTCACATTTTTACTTGTCTAGTTTACAAAACAAAAAAATAATTTATCACTTAATTCTTCATTTATTCTTATTATTAACTATAAATACTTCTCAAAATATTGAATTTATTATATTTAAAATATTATATAATAAAATTGTTATTACATTTATAATTTCTCAAAAAATGTGTGAAATTACCATTAGACAAATAAAAATAAACGAAAGACGTACAAGATTTTCTTTTGATAAGTAAATCAAGAAATAG
>NC_064286.1:4117428-4117641 GCF_019186545.1 Solanum stenotomum
ATTTTCATTTTTTCACCCCTAACTCCACCCACCCCCTACCAGCCCCCCACCTCAAAATATATTTTTTTAAGTTTGTTGTTAAAATATATTTTCAACTTCAAAATTTCATTTTTTCACCCTTACCCTCGACCCCCCCTCCTACCAGCCCCCCACCCCCAAAAAAAATTTAAGTTTGTTTTTTAAAAATATTTTCAACTTCAATTTTTTATTTTT
>NC_064286.1:4117647-4159868 GCF_019186545.1 Solanum stenotomum
CCCCCCCCCCACTCCCACCCCCACCCACCCAAAAAAAAATGAAGTTTGTTTTCAAAAAATATTTTCAATTTCAAAAATTATTTTCTACTCTAGTAAAAGTAAAAGATATTTCTCAAAAACATTTTTCATTCAAAAACCAAACACTAAAAATCTTTTCCGAAAAATTTTTCTACTCACCAACCAAACATGAGAAAATAAGTCAAAAATCTACTTGTTTTTTCCAGGAAAACATTTTCCTTCATACCAAACACACCCTAAGTGTAAAATTATTCATTAATTTTATAAAGTGGACAAATATTATTGCACAACTCAAAATAATATAATGAACACCTATTATTGAACGAAGAAAATATTAAATAACTACATATATTAAAGTAGAAGTACTCAAACTTATGAGTTCTAAATTAATCTCTCTCCACATTTAATGGCAAAGATAAAAATTAATACTCCCTTTGTGGCTAATTACTTGTCCATATTTTCTTTTATAGTTGTCCCTAATTACTTGTCAATTTTGACAAATCAAGAAAGGACAAAATAATTCTACCTATTATGCCCTCAATTAATTATTTTGAAAAGGGTAGAATTTCCTGAAAATCTTAAATTTTTTATCCATCCACTTCATAATTAATAGGGGTAAATGATAAATTCACTATGTCAATAATTGCTTTCTTAATAGGTGTGTCAATTCAAAAGTGGACAAGTAATTAGGGACAGATGGAGTATAAGTGAATTCTTGAGGCAATGCACACCATTAAGAAAAAAAAATTAGGACATAAAATAAACACCACTTTTCACTTTTGCCTTTTAGTTATTCTCAAATTATTCTTGAAAATACAAATAATTCAAAGTAAAATCATAAATATGAACAATTGACTCTCTTGAAATTATCACCTAGAAAATATAAATAAGGGGTAAAAAAAAAATTAAAATCCAACAACTTCTTTAACTTTGAACAATACACTTATTTTAAACTATACATGAAAAAAAGCTCAATAATACACTTAATAATTTTAAAATAGAGGGAGTAGTTAATTATATATTAATTTCTTTAAAAACAACTATTTTAAACTAGTTGTATTCAATAAACAAACACTATTAAGAAAATAATTATTGATACATATAGTTTACCAAATTATCTCTTTGTTTAGTATTAGGTCTTCAAAAATGATTTGGAAAATAAGTATTTAATGGTAAGGCTAAAACATGAAAAAAATAATTGTCTTTTTTTTTTGTTATGTCAAAAATGATAATTAAAAATAAAAATCTACTTTAAAAATAAGTGACAAATAAAAGTGATCGGACAAAATATATATTACACAAATCAATGTGCATGTAGTACATGTATCACGAAAATCAGGTCTCTATCAAAGTTAGGAACTTGCCAGTAATATAGTTTCAACAAAGTGTTTTTTTAACAATTTAGCGGCCTGTAGAAAAATCCAAGTTAATAAAGTATATTTTATTTTTAACAAATTCTATATGAACAAAAATCTAAATTCATGTGACAATGCATGTATCTATCCCATCAAATGAGATAAGTTAGGAGCATTGAGACTATCTAAAGGCTTAACTTATATACAAGTATTACTTATTTAGTAAAAGATTAAAATGTGTTGAAACTAAATATATTTTTAAGTGATTAAGAAATTATTTTTAGATTGAACGTTAAATAATTAAGACGATTTATTTTTTAATATATCTATGCATAATTATATATTTGTAAACATAAATAGATATACAATTTTTTTAAAAGTAATTAAATACTAAAAATATAAATTTAGTAATTAAAGTCATTATTGAATAAAAATAATAATATTTATATTCGCTAATAATAATAGTTGATTTGTAGCAGTGGTGGCGATAATAATTGCTATTAGTGGCAAGTAATGATGATTGTGATGGTTATAATGGTGGAGGTGATTGATGTTATACTAACTGAAGTAATAGTTATAGTTGATAGATTGTAGTGGTTGTGAAGGTAAAGTTAGTTGATGGTAGTAATTGACGGTATTAATGGTGGTGGATAAAAAAGTATGGGGTTAATACCTCAGGTGGTCACTCAACTATCTAGTCTTTCCTCAGAAAGTCACTCACATGGTGACTTTTTAGTGAAAATTAAAAGTTGAGTGACTTTCTCAGGTAAAAGTGGATAGTTGAGTGACCATCTGAGGTATTAACCCAAAAAATATGTGATGGTTGACGATGTGTTGGTGGTAGTTGACACACAGAGGTGGATCCACACCTATAAGTGGGGGTGCATGTGCACCTGTCATCTTCATAAAAAGTTATAGGTATATATGCATCTATCTATCTTGAGAAACTGACAAAAATTAGGATATAACTAAGGGGTCGTTTGGTTGGGAACAAGTATCCCAGAATTAATTATCCTGGGATAACTTATCCCACCATGTATATGAGATAACTTATTCCATCAATATGGTATAAATGGTGGGATAAGTTATCCCAAACATGACAACCAAACAAGACAACAATTTTTTTTTTATCCCAGGACTATTTATTCTTATCTCTCACACCAAATGACCCCAACAGTTTACCCATGAGAAGCATATGAGTGTCCTTGTGCATGATACAAGCCAGAGGAATCACCCAAAAACTTGGGTTCAAATCTAACTAAACCCTCTTTTCACTTTTTTTTATTTTAAATTTATCTTAGAACTCATATATATTTGAGCTAATGTAATATTCCTGCCCCTAAAGCAAATATTATTCACATAAAATCTAACTTAATGATGTTTAATTAGACTTTATTTAATATCTTAATGATTAATACCTACTCAAACTAAATAAATATTAAAATTCTAATATAAATATAGACACCTAATAATTTAAGATCCTAAATTTCAGAGTAGGATGACAATAATTACAAAAAGCCAAATGAAACTTATCATTTGGGACATACCATATTCAATCATTAATCTACTCTTTTTGTTTTTTTCCAGTTAAAATAATATTATCTGATATTAATTATTGGGAAATGCAATTATCTAATGGAGCCAAATTACTTATTTGTCTTCCTGTTCACAAAAAGACAATGGCAGATTGATTGGTCAATTAGTTTATTGTTTTAAATTTCTTTAGGATCATCTTTATTGACCATAAAAAAAAGTAATTAAAAAAAATTAACCATTGTTATAAACGTGGTTGATTATGTTGATTGTGCTATGGAAGTGGTGAAAAATGATTGGTAGTTTGGTGATAGTAGTTAATGACCATAGACTTATATATGTGGATTCAAAATTTAAATACGTTGGCGATATAATTATCTTAATATAAATATTGATAAAATTTTTAATAATGATCAAAGAATAATATTATATTGAAATATTACTAATAGGCTATGAAAGTGGTGAAAATGAGTAGTTTGGTGATATATAGTAGTTAATGACCACAGATGTTTATAGGTGGATTTAGGATTTAAAGACATCAGATATAATTATCTTAACATAAATATAGCAAAATTTTCAATGATGAATAAAGAATAATAACAATCAACATTAAAGACATCAGTTATACAATCAACATTCTTATAACAATGTTTGAGAAAGCATAAGTATGATGTAAGGATATTGATTGTATAACTACAACTCTTCATCATACATCTCTAATCACCACACCCAATTTATGTGGACTCTTAAATGATCATATGACTTGTTTAAACTTATTTAATTGGATAAATTTCAAAAATATTATTTATTATTAATTAATTATTGTCTTTTTTAAATCCTACTAGTTTTGGTCTATATATAAGTGTCAAAAATATTATTTATTATTAATTAATTGTTATCTTTTTAAAATCCTACTAGTTTTGGTCTATATATAAGTGTCATATTCTAGTACCTGCAGTATCGACAATGCTTTAACATAGACATAAACCCGAATATACCATACTAATGTCAGAGTGTAAATCTCAATGATCATACACACACCACACACATAGATATGCATCGATTGTTTGAGAGGTCTATATATTTTGACAACCAGTACATATTTACATATACAGATTTTACAACGGTAACAAAAGTTCAAATTCCACTTTTTCAACGGTAACATCTGCTTATTTTTTAGTACAAAAGGAAGGAAATTCCTCATAAACAACTCAAAAACCTCCATTTTTACAATGTCTCAAACATCTCAAACATCCAAAGAAAAAAAGTCTTACAATTGTCATTGTGGTAATCCAACAACGTTGAAGACGTCACACACCGATATAAATCCAGGTCGACAATTCTTTAATTGTGTAGTTGGCATATGCTCATTTTTTAGGTGGCTTGAAAATGAATCATCAACGAGTAGCCCATCAAATTTTCAAGGCGTTGCCAAATTTGATTTATTGACAAAGCTACAGAAATTCAAAGAAAATAGAGATCTGCTAATGACTTTCTTAAAAGAGGCCGAAGAGCAGAGGAATCACTTGAAAGTGTTGCTAAAAGATGTTGAAATAGATAGAAATCAACTAAAAGAAAGGTTAATTTTGGCAGAAGAAAAAGAAAAACGCCTAAAAGCTATATTGTGTGGTTTATTTTTGGTGTTTGCTTTTTGGAAATGTGTAACAAGTGTGTAACAGGAATGTAGTGCTGAATAAATAAAGTATTTCTCTCTATTTATTGCACTGTTATATCTTTTATTTTTTATAGATAATGTTATAGATCAACAGTGATAACAATTTATAGTATTAGACTTGCAAGTTTATTAAGACATAGATTAATAAGAAATCTACAAACCCTTCATAATAAAATATGTACTGTCCAATGTACATTTTTGCCTTCAAAAACAGCAAAACAACAAACCACTTTAACCATGTTCTTAAAAATCAACTTATCAAAAACCTATTGTCTTAAAAAATCATATCAAAAAACCAATTGTCTTCAAACCAGGGAAAACCCAACTATCACAAAAACCAATTGTCATAAAAAACGACCAACTTTAAAAATTGTCTTAAAACACTAGGGAATAACCATCACAAAAACCACAATTGCCCTTACTCCTCATCACCAACCTCACCATTAAGCTCCATCACAATGCCCATCATGTCTATTTCTTTTTCCACTTTTGCCACATCAGTGGCCAAGCCTCCTTCTTCCAACTTTTCCTCTTCTTCGTTCTCTGTTATCTTCTCCTTTTGTTGTTTTTTCTCTTCTTCTCCACTTGCTTCATTTTCTTCATTTTTCTTCTCTTTCAGATTCTCCTCTTCACTTTCTTCTTCTTTCTTTTCTTCTAGTTTCTCATCTTCTTTTTCTTCATCGTTCTCTTCCATCTTCTCTTCTTCTTTTTCTGTCATATTCTCCTCATCTTGTTGTTTCTCTTCTTCTTTCATCTCTTCTTCCTTCATCTCTTCATCAACTTCTTCAGCAAAGTATGCATCAACTGCAGCAAGATCATCATTGACTACAGCTAAAGGAAGGATGTTGTCATCAACTGTTGGTGATGAAAAGTTGTCATCATCTACTGCAAGATCAGTGGCTAAGCATTAATACAAATACATTATTTTACATAATTAATATATAAATTTATCTACCTTTCTTTTTCTTTTTCTTTTTCTTCTCATTTCTTCTCAATTTCTCCTCTCATCTCTTCCAGCTTTGATTGCTCGAGGACACGCTCACACAGAGTTTCATCTTTAGAAGTACTTGGTACAGAATTCTCACAAGGTTGATTAGGATTGTGATCATTTGAATACTCATCCTCCACATTACCTACTGCAAAAGTGAGATCAGTGACACCTTTCAAACTAGCCTTTAAGGCATCAATGATTGTGTCCTTCACTTCGTCTGTATATGGCTTTAATGTTGTCATATAATTTTGTTTGGTCTCACGAATAGTAGGTATGATGTATGGATGCACAACCTACAAAGAAAAAACATAAATAGTACAAGACCTTCACTAATTTACAAGTATTGCTAGATAATAATAAATAAATTTATACCTTTGTACTTCTCCCTTTGTACTTAAATGGATCACCTTCAACAATATTATCGCTCTTTGTCATGTGCCATCTAAGTATACGGGAAATTGGCAAAGGAGAATTCAAGGACTTCTTTGCATAATTACCAAGATGAGGAAAAACCTCATATATCCAAACCTGAAATTAATAAAATAACAAATAAATAAACAGAGACTATGAAATACTATATAAATATATAAGAGTTTAGTATCAATCAAGTCCATAATTGATAAAAATTATCAGAAATGCCCAGGGGAAGTCATACAAAGGATACGATGCATTCCCTCTTTCCTTGTACACTTCACTTTGTTTCTTCAAATTAATTTTGTTGTTCAAATACTTCAGTCTTAAATCAAAACACTTTTTTCCCCACGGATAACTCTTGAAAAAATCTAAATCATCTGACATCTTAATGTGGTTTGAATCCACAATCTTAGATCGATCGTGGGCAAGCAACATTGAGTGGACGAACCAAACTAAAGAGCACTTCAACTTTTGTTCCTTATTCAATATGGTACCCTTAATCAAACTCAACAACTTTGAACCATTGATATTCTTATTCATGGTTACTTTATAGTAGAATTTCTCACCTTTCTGAAGCATTTTTTTCATTTTTGCATCACCGGGGTATGCTGAGCAATTCAGCCTTGTAATCAATGCAAACTCTTTTAAGCCAAAATAACCAGGCTTATCATTCACACAAAATCATATCTCATGCTATTTTTTATTATTTAACACGACACAACAACATGTAATGAACCATCTGTCCATTGAACTTGTAATATTCTGGAATATGCCTTAAATGACCAAAACAAGTACCTTTAAAGTCATTATAAATTTTTTCTTGAAGTAAAACATTTCTAGAATCTTGAAAAAAAAGTCATTCTTGCTCTAACAGAAATTTTCGCTGGAAAAGATCCTAACTCATCCATCCATGTAGTGAGATTATAGGACTTACCATAGATTTCTCTTGCACAAGTTGGCAAGGACAGAGGATCATCATCCTCATCTCCAGTATCTAGGCTATCTTTACTAGTCTCTTTGTCTCCACTGTCACTGTTCTCTTCACTAGACTCAACCTCATCAGTAGCTTGGGCACAACTGTCCTCATAGTTGTCGATTTCATCTATCGTATCAGAATTCGAGTCATACTTGGGTTCTTCAACTACAACTTTTTCCTTTTTTGAACATCTTGAAACTTGTTCAGCCTTTCTTTTCTTGTTTTTACAAGGCTTAGGAACAGATTTTTTAACAATCCCACCTCTAGTTTTAGCCATAACCAGAGTAAACCTACAATAAAACATGAAAAATAAATAGCAGATACAAGAGAAATCAACAATGCGATTGACAGAAAACGCCACTAAAAGAGGGCAATGAAAAATACTGCACTTCGACTTCGTGCAACAACACATGTAATGAGAAAAAAACAAGATCAGCAAAAGAAAACAAATACAACGGAGAAAAACAGCAATCCACAACAAAAGCCAAAATTTAAAAATCAACATGCGAGATAAACATAAATTATTTTTACAAAAATAAGCAACCAAATAGGGTCAAATATTTATATCCAAACAAAAACGTCATTAGAGACCACAAATATTCATGGAATACGGCAAAAAAATTTCATCCTAAACATGAACATGAAGAAAAAATGTCCAGAAAAAGGGTTCATTAAATCATTACACTACTATAACAAAATAAATAACCAAATACGGCTAAAAATTACTGAAAAACACCATTAAAGAAGAATCAACTTACCAAAGATGAAAGCTTTGAACTTGGAGAAGAAGCTTGAAAAAAACAGATGACGATTGAGAGGGTTTAGGACAATGAAAATGAAGAAAAGTTTGTATAAGTTAATGGAAGAGAAGTGTATGGGGAAGAGTAGCGTATGATTAGACTAGAAGAGAAGTGTATGGGAAAGATGAAGATGAAAAGTGGGACATTGCACTTGGAGAAGAAGAAACGTCACCTCGATTTTCATAAATAATTAATATTTTATCAGAATATAATATTTTAAAAAATGTATTGGGATTATAATATATTTTTGTAGTGTTATATTTTTTCTCCAAGTTTTAAAAACAATAAATAAGTCCTTGACCCCACATTCACAAATATACCCCAACACTACACCAAAAGAGACCTTTAGCGGCAATTAATTTTTCTTTTAGCGGCAATAGTTATTGCCACAACTACATTTACCGGCATTTGATTAAATGCCATTGAATCCAATGTCGCTAAAGCCTTTAGTGGCATTTGTGTCGGGTGTCGGTAAAGACCCTTATTATTGCCGCTAAAAGTAATTACTTTTAGCGGCCTTTACTATTGCCATTAAAGCTACTTTAGAAACAAGCATATACGTGGCATTTGCTATTGCCAGCAAAGATAATAATTGCTACTCAAGCAATTATTGTAATGACTAAAAACTGATCATAGATTCAGCTTGATTCACATATTTAACCCTCTTTTATAACATTAAAAACAAAATTCACAAGAGAAATAAGTTCAAAGGTAGTAAAGAAGAATTACCAAACTGAAAACAATGTCATTCACTTAAAATAAGAACAAACAATCTTAATACATTCAATTTCCTATCTTGTAGCGGTAAAAGAAACTATGAATTATCAAAATAGAAAAAATGTGTTCAATAATGGAGAAAATAAGGCAATTAAGCCAGTGTTTGTTCCCTAATGCAAAATGTGACAGCTTTCTGGATCAGTGTGTCATTCCTTGAACAAGCTCACCATTTGAATGAGTATGCCACTGTACACATATAGCAGTAGATGGTTAGACGACAAAAAATTGACATGCATATTGGATATCTTACTCATTATATAATATCCTAATGGTCTATATACTCATTCATGAGATGTTTCATTGGTGTTGGTACTATTTATGTAACAGTTTGAGAAATAATATGATTAAAGCCAATGAGTTGATCACTAATCATGATATAAGGATACAGAGAAAGGAATGCGGTAGCAGACTACTTAGCAAATTGTGTCTTTGAAAATCAGCAAACAACAGTTTAAACATCAGTAGCAGACTACTCATGCCAAAAGATTTGTTAACATACATAAATCACAATTATCAGTCATCAGAATTACAACACACAAGGAAAGGAAGATCAACAATAAAGAAACACAATTCAAGAGTCCCAATTACTTATAATTGACAGTGTAATTGTAGTTTTTTCAATGTCAGGTGTGGAAACTTTTCCACAGTATTTTGTTATCCAAGGTTCAATAAACTATTTCAGATACCCAACCTGAGAGTACTTGATTGGCAGTGTAATCTCAACATGAGTAGGCCTTTAGAAATCAAACAAAACCCACAGGCCATAGCATCTTGCACACTTAAAGACATGATTTTGCAGAGATAACCACAAGCCTAGTGTTACCTAGAAGGACTACGATGTGACATACCAAAGGCAATAGCCTCAAAATTCTGTATAACAAGGAAATAGATTTTAAGAAAGACATACCTGACATAATCCCAATGTTCTACCTCCCAAAAACATGGCCTATAACAGATGCAAAAAGGAGGGAGATTTTCAGTATATCTGTGATAGTGGAAAAGAAGAGAGGTTTCCACGGCTCACTACAATATTATCAAAAACGACTTTAAGATAACGCATTAAAACAATCACAAAAATAAATAGCGTAAGCTTGAGACAAGTAACAGAAACTTGGCTAGAAAAATAAATAAATTTTAGTAGCTTCAAAATAGTTGATATGCACTCACCTTCAATTGGAGGAATTTGAAATTTTAGTCTGTACCGATTTCTATACCATCAATTCCACCACTTACCCAACCATTGTTGTCATCTTCTAAATCACGGTTTTTTTCTAAGATAGTTAAATCAGTTGTATCACACTGCATTGATGAGTCAAATCATTTACTATTTTCTTCTCCCATATCAAAAATGTCTCGCGGTTTAATTGACCTAGGGACAAACCATTCATGATCTTCAGGATCTTGAACAAATATCACTTGCTGAGCTTGTCCAGCAAAAACAAATGGCTCATCACTTATCCAGTCACCTGAATGTATTAGATGTGAGAAGTTCACAAGTGTGAAACCTAAGTCGTCTTTCATAACTCCTCGACCTTGAGTTACATCAACCCAATCACATTTAAACAAGATGACTTTAAATTTTTCATAGTAGTTCAACTCAACAATATCATTCAGTCTGCCATAATATGTAATATTTCCTGATTTTGGAGCACTGTCAGTAGTACTTGCATAGCTCTCTGTCATTAAGACAACCAGAACCCCACTATTTTGTGTCTGCATGAACTCTTCATACTGATTTGTACGAAATCGATACCCATTATTCATATGGCATGCCTTGAATCTTCTTGCGAAGTAACATGGACCTTGTGCAAGGGTTTTAATATCATTTGAGATATTAGATATGAGATCCAACTCATTGACCTGCCCAAAGAGCAATAGACAACTGTAGTTACAAATATTAGTACAAGAGACGATACTTTAAAGTAGGTGATTATTGAATCTTACTACTTACTTGATCCTTGAACCATTCATGAAAATTTTCAAAATGCAAGCAATTAAGCTGATGTTGGGTAAGGCGGCGTTTGCGATGCAATCGTTTGATTTCACTAATATGCTCACTGTACAAGAAAACTAGAGTTAACTGAACAAATTAAGAAATATATCCACTAGGGAGTTTGTTTTCCATCTTCTTTTAACTCAATTGCATATGTTTGATTATTGTTCATTAATTGATTTTCTTACAGTAACATGAAGCTTTTCATCTTATTTTAACTCTGCTTCAGTCTCTAAAACTTGTCTACCATCTAATGACATGACATCAGAATAAACATGTATAGAGACAATTGAGACAACTGTATCAAGAAATTGCTAAAAAATTAGCAATCTTGCACCCCCAAACTCAAACATAGGTACATAAAACGGCACAACAACAGTCATGGTTGAAATCAAATAAAGTTATCATCTTTGCTAAGTTCTTGAAATACCCAAATCAAGAAAACACATTCAAGGACTTAAATTAAATTGACAGAGATAATACTCACTTTTTGTAATAGTCGACCACATCTGATTCGCAATTGAAAGGCACATATTGATGTGCTTGCACCCATGTTTTCTGATCCAACTTAATTACTTCTACAAAGCCATATGATTTTCCAATAGTAGGAAAAAGACAATCTTCTTTATCAATCTCATGTTTAGTATCATCTTAACCTTTTCTAGACCAATAAGACCTTGAATCGCCACCTTCCATATACAGTGAGCAAGATTGCAAACACTCATTCGCAATATATGCTTCAGCTATCGAACCTTCTGGACATGAAAGATTGCGAACATACGATTTTAATTTACGCAAGTACCTGTTGCATAAAATCATTACATTAGTCTAATATTTTAGGAATTAATAACTTAAAATGTATGATTAACATATAATATGATTCTTCATACCTCTCAATTGGGTACATCCAACGATATTGTACCGGTCCCGCAATTTTAACCTCTAAAGCCAAGTGAATAACCAAATGTACCATGACAATAAAAAATGATGGTAGGAAAATGGTCTTCATATTACTCATAGTTTGTGCAATTTTTTCTACCAGTAACTCTAACTCTTTGAATTTAAGCACTTTGCTACAAAGCACTCGAAAATATGAGCATAATTCAATTAAAACAGAAGTCACCATTTTATCTGCCGATCTCCTCAAGGCAATAGGAAGAAGTTCTTGCAATATAACATGACAATCATGAGTTTTGAGTCCTGACAAGTTTCGTTTGCGAATGCAACGCGAGATATTAGATGCATAGCCATATGGAAACTTAACATTTTCTAATACTTCGTAGAATAACCTCTTTTCTTTCGGCGACATTGTAAAATAAGTAGGAGGAAGATATGTCCTCCCACTAGGTCGTTGTTGAGGCCATAAGGCTGGTCTTATATTCATCTCCTTTAAGTCCAATCGAGCTTCCACATTGTTTTTTGATTTTTTACCAAGACCCAATAATGTATAAATCAAGTTATCACACACATTCTTTTCTATATGCATCACATCAAGGTTATGACGAACCAAATTATACTCCCAGTAAGGAAGGTTGAAAAAAATACTCTTTTTTTTCCATGTGTTTTTCGTCACCTCGCTTGCCTTTTTACTTAACTAACCAAGGGTGAACTTTATGCCTTTAACTTGATTTAGAACTTGTAACCCAGATATAGGAGAAGGTGCGGGTCTTAATTCTTTAGTCCCATCAAATGATTTTGCATCATTTCACTATTTATGTCCTTGCATCAAGAAACGTCGATGGCCCATGAAACAAAACTTTTTACCATGTTTCAACCATTTTGATTGAGTGTTTATGTTGCAGCAGGGGCATGCAAATTGACCATTAGTACACCATCCTGATAGAGAACCATATGCTGAAAAATCATTTATGGTCCACATGAGAGCAGCTCGCAATTGAAATATCTCATTAGAAAAGGAATCAATGGTTTTTGTCCCCACAGACCACAAATCATTTAACTCTTCTATCAAAGGTTCTAGAAAGACATCAATATTATTTCCGGGTCCTTTTGGTCCAGGAATGAGCAAAGACAGAATGAAGAAGTCTTATTTCATGCACAATCACGGTGAAAGATTATATGGCATTAAAATCACCGGTCATGTACTGTAAACACTTCGCATAGTATCAAAAGGATTAAAACCATCACTAGCCAATCCTAACCGAACATTGCGAGGATCTTTAGCAAATTCTGAATGTTTGATGTCAAAAGCTTTCCAAGCTTCAGAATCTGCAAGATGTCGAAGAACTTCATCCTTATTTCTTTCTTCGTGATGCCATCGCATCAATTTAGCTATTTTTGAAGACATAAATAACCTCTGTAGTCTTAGTTTTTAGAGGAAAGTGCCTTAGTACCTTGGCTGGAATCTTTTTAACACTGTTTTTCCATCTAGAAGCCCCACAAATTAAGCATTCATTAACATCCTTCTTAGCAAACTCATTCTTAAAAAGCATGCAATCATTGGGACAAGCATGAATCTTTTTGTAATTTAACCCCAAGCCCTCAATAATCTTCTTGCTCTCATAAAATGAAGGCAACTTATCACCCTCAGGTAATGCATCCTTCAATAAACCAAGCAAGGCATTAAAAGATTCATTCGACCATTTGAATAATAGTTTTATACGGTATAGTTGAAGCACAAATGATAGTTTACTGAATTTTTTGCACCCAGGGTAAAGTTCTTCATTTGAATCTCTCATGAGTTGTTCAAACTTATCTATCTCTGGATGAGGTTGAAATCTTGATGGATGAGGAGCATTTTCCTCTACATTTGGTGTTATCTCTTCCCTTTCACTAATAATATCATTGAACTGGATGAAGCTTCCAAAAACATCATGTATCATTTCTTTCATATCAGCGCTCCTTAAAGCTTCTTGTCTGTCATTATTTTCTTCAGTACTAGTTGATCGATTGAGAGACTCTCCATGACAAAACCAAGTATTATATGATGGCATAATACCATTAACGATGAGATGATCATATGCCACTGCTCAATTTACTTGATAGTAGAGCACACATTTTGTACAGGGGCATGAAATTGTTCCTCCATTATGATTTTCACGAAATGCATGGTTTAGAAAATTTTCTACTCCATCTAAATACTCTTTACTGACTCTACTGTAATCCATCCATCTTCTATTCCTAGAATTCTCCATGATTGTTCAAGAAATGTCTTACTTTTCTGCAATAACAAAAAAAGATATTTTAGCATCAAAGACAAAATAATCAACATGGTAGTTCTAGATAAGGTGTTTAAGCTTTTATTAGCCATGTCTAAGCTTACCAATAGAGACATGTCTAAGCTTACCAATCAAATGAAGCTAACAGAGGCTAAATATTTATTGGAAGCAACCAAGAAAATGTTACAAACAGAGCAATCCAATGCGAAAATTGAAGCCAAGATTCAAGAGAAGAACAACAACATCTATAAAACTTCATCAGCTTCATGTGATCATGAACAGAAACAAGGCGTGATCACAAATCTATTAGTGAGGGAAACAATGCTTCTAATTATCGGTACCAAGTGACGATTCATCGAAGAAACCATTCACAAGAAGCTGAAAATCCACACATCAAACGAGGAATCAAAGGATTTGTCGATTTCCCAAAGGTTGTCAGAGCTATTAGTTCCAAAAGCAGACATTGGGGTACAAAGTTGGAGTGCCAAAAGGCTCAACTTAGGATTTTACTGAAACAAAAGTGTCCTATCCGATCTCTTCTAACAAGTTGATAATAATTAATTATAATTTTTTTTTAACTTTGGAGTGTTATTCTGTATGGTTCATCCAAACATACTATTACTGATCCAATTGCATTTGGATACTACAAACAAACCAATGGCTATGTTGTTGGAAGTTCAATTGTTGGTATGCCTAAGAAGACAACAGTATGGACTGCAAACAAGAACTCATATTGTCCCAAGCAACATTGTCTTGCTCTTAACTAGTGATGGAAGGCTCACTACGCAAGTAGGTAGCCAGGAAATCTCTGTCATCAATCCATCTCGAGCCATTGCTTGAGCTTCTGTGCTGGACACGAAAAACTTTGTGCTCTATGATTTAGATCGCAATGTCATTTGGCAAAGTTTTGATAATCCAACAAACACAATTTTACCTGGTCAGCATATATCAGCTAGACAAGAGTTGTTCTTGAGTGCCTCAGAAGCAGATGATTTATTCAGGATTTTCTGCCTCAAAATGCAAAATGATGGGAACCTTGTTCAGTACCTTGTCGATACAACAAATAGTACCCAATATGCTTACTACGCAACAGACTTGCACAATTCCACTAATAGGCTAAGAAATCTAATCAGAGGAGGCTACGTAGAGAAAAGACCACCATCTATATGCTGAAAATCTAATACAAGTAGTGCTTAGCACAACACACAATGCACATAATACAACTCTCTCAACAAACTACAACACATTACAATCCTCATATATCACAATTTCAACACAAAACAATCATTATCATCCAATCACATTCAAGACAAAAGAATCAGAGCGCATCAGCATACCTTGAGGTGGTGACAAAGGATTAGAAATCGATGGCGGACGAAGGAGACGGAGATGGAAACTACGAAGTCGAAGACGAAGAAGATGAAACTTCAGATCAATTTTGTAAGCTCAGAGTTGTTTCTTCAGATGGGAATGGAGGCGTACCTTGAGGCGGTGACAAAGGGTTAGAAATCGATGGCGGACGAAGGAGACAGAGATGGAACCTACGAAGTCGAAGACGAAGAAGATGAAACTTCAGATCAATTTTGTGAGCTCAAAGCTGTCGCTTCAGATGGGAATGGAGAAAGAGAGATCGAAAATTTTGGAATTTGGGAATTTTGTGTAAGAAAAAGTATTTATTTTTATTGAATGAAATAGAATTAGCTTTTTTATTAGATTTTTTAAGTAAGTGTCGTTAAAAAGTTTACTTTTACCGGCTAATGGTCAATTGCCCCTAAATAATTAGGTTTAAAACATATTTAGCGGCACTTATATTATTGCCATTAAATTATTGCCGCTAAAAGCTAACTTTGTGGTAGTGCAAGTTTTAAAAAAGTCAAATGTACCCATGACCCCACACTTTTCCTTTTTAAAAAGCCCAACCCTAAAAAATAAAGCAAAAATAAATTAAGTGATTATAGAGTAAATTAAGTTTTAAAGGTATCCCAATGCTAATTCTTCTCAAGATAAAAGCATTTGCCTCCAAAACTTTTTGCCTTCCATCTTCTCCAACCGCAATTTTAAGGTAAAAAATCTCTCACTTCTTCATCTCCCTCTACAATTTTTGTATTCGAAATCTTTAATTTTTTAATCTTAATATGTTTTGAATATATTTACAATTCTTTCGTTTTATATTAAATTCAATGAAATTTGAATTTTAGAAGAATCGAAATTAAGGACAACAATATGACATAATTAATTTTCAAAGAACCGTACATTTGGTTGAATAGATTTGTAAAGCTTTGCTATTAGATTTAGTTTTCTTCACTTTGTTTTTTCTTTTAATTTGAAATTTCATGCAGGTTGTGCATGCATCTGTAATTGTAGGAGCATGATCGTGATTATATATATTTAATGGTTGAGCTAAGAAGATGTAGGTGAACAAAGATCGATCCACCAAGTGCAAGGTACAATATGAAAGTCGTGCCCTGCCTATTACAATAATTGAGGCGTTTTAAATAAATAACTAGAGCTAGAATTATAAGCACATTTAATTTTAGAACTTACTAATACGCACGATCTAAAATACTCCTAAAACTACCACCCATATTTGAGTAATGACCTGATATCACATATAAAATTTCAGAAATTAGTTTTCACTTTTCATACATATGTGTAGCTATATATACCTCTTGTTTAGATAGATATTGCCCCTGAAGAAATTGAATAAAAAGGTTCATTCATTTTTTTTTATGACAAGGGAAACCCGCAGCCGCTACCCTTTGGGTGCGCACAGGGTTTAACCCCCGCTCCTATGCAATAGCTCGCAAACCACATAGGAGAGGTAACCCGCACTAGGCAAGCCCGGTGCGACGAGCTCGACCCAGAAGCAAACCCCTTGCTTTCATTGGCAAGGGGTTTCGAACTTGAGACCTCCAACATGGAAGTTCCAAGCCCAAACCACTGGGCCACCCCGAAGGGTTCATAAAAAGGTTCATTCATAGCATCAATCTCTCTGTCATACTAATCATCATTAGTAGTCTTGAAAGTGAATAGTGTGCTCAATGATTGAAGGACCTATCGACTTGCATTAAAATCTAGTAGTTCTTAGAGTTGGTTGAATAACTTTGCACAACAGAACTTCTAGGAGAAGGGCTAACAATTTTTTTCATTTCTTAAAAAGTTATCTTCAGTGTGGGGAAAAAGAAATCTCTATCGCTTGCTAAGATTTTATACAGTGTTACATCATCCTCTATTCTGCTATTTTTGTATAAATATGTAAACAAAATAGCAGTGCAATGGGTAATATTACTATATATTAGAAGACTCTAGGAATGACTACCATTGTGCCAATAAGATCTCTACAAATGTCCAATATATTTATAAAATATATAAGTGGGCCCCACCACCTTCCACTTAAATACTACATATTATATATTATTAATTACTATACTATAAATCACTACTAATATCCAATATATTTATCAAACTATATAAGTGGGCCCCACCACCTTCCACTTAAATACTACATATCATATATTAATTACTATACCATAAATGACTTAAATACTCCATATTATCTATTACAATAATTAACAATTATTTGACACTTTAAATTCTATCAATGCCATATAAATTAGGATAAAAAACCTAACATATAATATTTAAATATATTTAAAAATAATATAAGTAATACTATACATTACAATAATTAACAGCTTAATTATTTAAAACTTATATAAAAAATTTAATTGACTCTCTAAATTCTATTGGTACCACATAAAATGGATTATATAATAAACATATATTGTTTGAAATTGACGAAAAAGAAACAATAAATTACAATAATTAATAAAAAAAATAGTCGACGAAATTGACGAAAAACAAATTATAAATTACAATAATTAACAAAATAAATCTCTCGACTCCAACAAATCTATCAATTAATGCCACATAAATTGGGACATGGCAAATAACATATATTATTAAAAAATTAGGTTCAAAATGTACTATAAAATACAATAATTAACAACTTAATATATTAAAGAGACATATAAAAAATGGTTAATATTTGAAATTCTGCATGTGCCACATAAATTAGAACAAATAGAGTAATAAATATTATTTTCAAAATTATGTAAAAAAAAAGTACTACAAATCACAATAGCTAACAATTTAAAATATTTTTAAAATCATATAAAAATTTCAATAACTTCTCAAATTCCATAATATGACATAAATTTTAAAAAAAAGTGTTATAAATCATAATAAATAGTACAATATTTAAACTACTTTAAAAGCATTATAAATTGTAATAAATAATACAACAATTTAAATTACTTAAAATTTAACGACTTAAAAATATTTTTTTAAATGTATTAAAATTTTGGTTAATTGTCAAAACTTTACATGTGCCACATAAATTGGGACATGGACAGTCACACATATTTTTTTAAAAAAATTACATTAAAAGTATTCTATCAATTAACAACATATATTGTTTGAAATTGACGAAAAAGAAACTATAAATTACAATAATTAACAAAATAAATCTCTCGACTCCAACAAATCTATCAATTAATGCCACATAAATTGGGACATGGCAAATAACATATATTATTAAAAAATTAGGTTCAAAATGTACTATAAAATACAATAATTAACAACTTAATATATTAAAGAGACATATAAAAAAGGGTTAATATTTGAAATTCTGCATCTGCCACATAAATTAGAACAAATAGAGTAATAAATATTATTTTCAAAATTATGTTAAAAAAAAGTACTACAAATCACAATAGCTAACAATTTAAAATATTTTTAAAATCATATAAAAATTTCAATAACTTCTCAAATTCCATAATATGACATAAATTAAAATAAAAAAATAATATATATTGGACCCTGTGCTGACACGGGGTCCTATATCTAGTATATATATATATATATATACATTATTGATGTACTAAAGTACACAATGCATATATGTTGTTTATATAATAAAGTAAACATTATAGACCTTTTTCTTTCAAATCTCTTTTGAAGAAGAAGAAGAAGTCATTAATAGCTTAAAAGAAGAAAGACAAATAAAAAACCACAAACTGCACTTCACTTACCATTGACAAGTATTGTTGAATGATTATTTTTTATAAAATTGATAATTAAATTATTTTGAATAAAAATTTATGATCGAAGGATCATTTTGCTTAATTATCTCTTACTTAAATGATATGATTAAAATTGAAAGGCCCGTGAAATTTTTACCATTTCTTCTTATTTAAAAAAAAATTTCAATATGTTAGGCCTACGAAATAGCCCAACCCAATAGTCTCAACATATAGATTTTTATTATTATTATTATTTATACATTATAGTTTAATATTTGTAAATAATTTGTCTTTAAGCCCTTATGAAGTGATATTATTAGCTAGGTCATCAACACAAAGATTGTGATAAAGTGGTAAGTATTTCTTAATCCTTAGTCAGATGTTTCTGGTTCAACCTTTGAAGGATATAGAATTGCTTTTGTTACAAAGTGTCTTACCTCAAATATGGGACTTTGTTGGGTAAATTCAGATTGAGTAGGTCGTTTTTTATTAATAAGAGTATAACACGATGGATTTGTTCCACTTTTAAAAAGGAAAGATATTTTTTATTAAGGCATATTAGCACTAATCTATACTAATATTAGTTTAAAAAAAAGTAAATATCTCTCCACTATGTAAAGCATATATAGTTGTGGCAAAGATTAATTTGTTAATTTAAGAGGTGAAAAACTTTACCAAAATGAATTCGATTCACAAATACAGTTGAATATAAAATTTAAAAAACAAAATCTTCTTCTTTTATTTTCTAATTTGCAATTATCTTTACATATATAAAAGATTTAATAAATTGTCATAGAAGAAAAAGAAATAGAAAAAAAGAATTTTGTATCTGATCTTTGTGGATCGAAATGTATATATGTACAGCCCTTCAAATAATATCCAAAATAGACTTGTTTTTTTTAATAATAGATGAACTCAATTCTCATATACTATCGACACTACGATTATAACGTCGAAAAACCATCGAACATTCTGGTAACTCACCGAGATCACCGAACAATGATTGGTCCTCCTCGCCGATCGGCAACATGAATGCCACATCATCATCAACCCAAGTGGACCCCACCATCGTCGGCGAAGTACAATATTCTAACAATGTGGGCCCCACATAGGAGAAACAACCTAATAACTCTCCGGCACCGACCTCGGCCATGATGAAGTCATTTTTGGGTTGGTAGGTGAAGAGGGCCGATTGATCGGTGTTTGTGGCGGCAGAAGTGGTGGTCAGGTGGCGGTGTTTGGTGGCGGCAGCCGGAAGAGGGTGGTTGTGGTCGGAGGAGTAGGTGATAATGAGTACATTGGGGTCATGGTGGCAACGCTCTACTTGTTTTTTTGCTGGACAACCTTTCGAACTACTACATCGATAATAACCCCTGCATGAGATTACATGCAATAATAATTATTATTTTTAATTTATTTTTACACAAATGGTATTAAAATTATGAAACAAAATTATATTCATAAATGTTGTATATGAATTTATATATTTTATGAACTAAAGTTGCAAACAAAAACTATAATTGACATTACTAAAAAATTATTATTTTTTCACTAAAAAATTATTATTTTTTCACTAAAAAAATGTACCGTGATCTACAAATATTTTAATTGAATTGATGAGAAAAGAAAAACTAGTAAAGTTTTCATTTAGAAAAAATTAGAAAGTTTTCACTATTTCAGTGAGAATCTGTTTACTATCATGTATTTTTCTAGTGAATTGACTTAATAAAAAATGAGTAAAAGAATCACATTTTATAACATAAATTATTCACCGACGCAACAGATAAAACCTTTATTCTAGTAATTTAATTTGAATAATATGAAATGCGACTTTTAATTTGTAACCCTTTAGGATTAGCATTGATTTAAAAAAAAAAAAAGTAATTGACCTATTATAACAAGTTAAATTTCATTAATGGTGAACTTGTCTATAATCTATGTATATAAATTCATAATGAATTAGAATTAATATATATCTATCACGATAGGACAAAATTTAAATCTTCATTAGTATAAAAAAATATTTAGATAATTTTTCTCATATATCTAAATTATTTTGATGATCCGAATTATCTAATACTTATACTAGTAAAATGATTGAGTATCTAATATTTATACTAATAAAAAAAATAAGAACTTAATAAAATATTCTAAGTACGTACAAATTAATCGAAAACATCACTATTATTAGTAAAAATCTTAATGAAAATGCAATAGCAAGATATTCAAATAAAGCAAAATCACCAAAAGTGTGCAATCTCAAAACTTGTTTGGAACCTTCTTTTAATTAGTGGAATAAAATTAAAGAAAGCACTATGACTTGTTCTTTTTTTTCACAAATTAGTAAATAAACCAAATATTAGTGGAACTTGATCCCATATAGACATACTACACATGTGAAAGAGTTGATTAGAAAGTTGTTCTTTATTCCAATGGAGTAAAAATTTTCATTAAAAAAAATTAAATACAGCAAATATATGAAAAAGTTTAAACAATTCAATATATACTATATATACATAAATAATAATTTTAATAAGTAATTTTCCTTTCTTTTTTTCACCGAGGCCCTTTCGTTTGGTGCCCTAGCTAAATTACCTTCTTTGCACTTACATATATACATTTTAACTAGATAAGATCACAAAAGAAAAAATGGTTTGGAAGGAGTATTGTTGGTATACCCTATAGTATGCCAATTATTCTCAATTTTGATTTTTGCTTCGAATTTATATGATATTATTTTTTAACGAAGAGGACTACATTCACGATACTTACCTTGGTCACTTTTAGGGTTGGTGTCATAATGTAACAAGTGGGCATACTAGCTATAAAAAGAAACGACATGCATAGTTTAATAATAGAACTATGTCAATAATGGATCCATTTTTTGTGGACATCCGCATTAATGTTGTAGAATTAATCTAAATTATTATTTAATTATTATGAATCATGAGCCCCCACTTAATTATAAGCTAAAACCATTACTGCAAAGAGACAAAGTATTAATTCTTTTATAATATAATATTCTTGCTTACAAAAGCAAGTTCGAGGAATTCATTGAGTCGTAGTGAAATGAATGTGATCTCTTTTATTTTTAATCAGAGATTTCGAGTTTGAATTTGTAAATGTAAAATAAATAAATTATTGGAAGCATTATCTTATAATGCGCGAATTCAAATTTTATCAAATCCTAATATGATTACCGAATAGAAAACTAAATATATTTTGTAAATTACTTGAGTTATTTAGAGAAAGAAAAATGATAGTTTAGATAAATATTTTTATAATTACTAAAGCTATTAGATATATTTTTCAAGAGGTGTGTAAAGAGTGATGAATTATTAGAAAATTATGTTAGCTACAGATTCAAAAATTTAAATATGAATAATGACTTTCTTTACCATAATGTCAAAAGATTATATAATATAAGAAAAATAATTTTAATTTTTTTTTGTTGTTCTATTTAGCTTCTAAGCGTACCACGAACTTGAAATATCATATAGGTATATTCAAAAGTAAACTTCGTCAATTCAAATTTAAATAACTCATCGTTATAAATCATTTTTGAAGTTACAATTGGCTCAAAGACATCCAAATCATCTCTTCCTTTTTACCTCCGTTTTAAACGGAAAAGGTTCCATCAGATTCTTAGTAATCATCGGCGATCCATATTCAATAAAACACATAGGGAAATTGAACTTCTAACTAAAACAAGAATTTTAGAAGGAAAAAAATCTTTTCCAAGTGATAATTATTATAATATTATTAGAGAATATTAATTACTATATTTTTATGAAATGCAAAAGGAATACATTAAATTGGGAAAAATAAATAAAAACAATATTAATTATTAATATACCTGGGATAAGGTGATCCTTTAATTGGTTTTTGGCCATACTTCCTCCAAGTACAAGAATCAGATGGAGGATAAATATCCCCTTTATAATTACTTCTTGATATATCACAATCTTTAATTGGCACTGAAATTACTCTCTTCTTTGCTCCTTTTTTACTACAATTATTCAAAAACTATAACATATTATTTCCTCAATATATCACCAATCGCCAATTACCCCGAATCACTAGAAAAAAAACGTTAATTTCTGATGAACGTTTCATTTGAATATAGCTCGTGATAAGGGGGTTTTGATTGACCCCTCACTAAAAGAAGAGGAAAAAAGAATCAAGAATTCATATACAAATTACCTTAATTTTCTTGGTAATGACATGTTAACTTCAGTTATTTCATCATCGCCAGATAAAGAGCCTTCGGTTGAATTTTCTGCTATAGAATCTTCTCTGTATCGTTTTAATTTTATCGAAAGCCTTTGAAATGACTCTTCTTGCTTATGAAAATATGGACCTTTTTGTAGCTTCACACCTTCCATGACCAAAAACTAATAAGCTAAAGCTAGGTTGTGTTGAAATTAAATCTTCTTTGTTACAACTATTTTTGGTAGCTATGTTCTTCAATTTCAAGAACTTTCAAGGCTTTAAATATGAGGTGCATTCAAGGAAGAAGGAAAGTGATGGAATTTGGCTTAAAATAATATATGGTGAAGGAAAAAATGTATTCCACCCGTCCTAGTTTATATAATTATATTACACACTTTCCTGTTTAATCAATTACAGGAAGAATTATACGTTTCTATAATTAGTAACAATTTAACTTTTAATGTTCATTTTATCCTTAATGATATGTTTTGTAACGGCACAAATATTTATGACTTATTTTAAATCATAAATATCAAAAGGTTTTTTTCTTTTCTAAATTCAGTGTTCAATCAAACTAAATCATATAAATTGTTACGTGGGATAGTTAAATGTTTGACAGATTGGCAATAATATAGTTTATTAAGGACGTGGGAGCAATTAAGACATAAGAATAATAATTGTGATTTGTCACAAAGGGGTGCTGTGTTCATGTAAAAAAAAGATATTTTTTAAAAGGGCCCTTAAACTTAATTTGTTTTTCTTTTCTTTTCTTTTTTGCCTCTATACTTGTAATTAAATATTGATAAGACATGAAATTTCTGTCACATTATTTATATCAAGTTGGACAATTTATTATATCCAAAAAAAAAATGGATATTAGATTAAAATGGACTGAATTATAAAATTTGTTTGAGTCGTGATTTGCTCAAATAGTCAAATTTACTTTTAGTTAAAATGGGCTAAAATCTAGTTAAGCTCGATTAATGATCAAGTCGATAAAGATTTGAATGTATTTTTTTTTTGTGCTTTATTTCCTTTCTGATGTTTATCTGATACTTGTTTTGAAATTTGATTAATTTGAAATCGTAAAGAAAAGCTTTACTTTAAATTTAAATGATAATGCGCTTCCAAATAAAAATAACTTTATTTTTAAGATTCACACATAAAAACTCTAATGGAAAACGAAAGAATAGTTAATTATTACTCACCACAACCTTTTGCACTATTAATGAAGTTTAATTTGTTATAGCTAATGCCTAATAGTATATCTTATTTTGAAGTTACTAATCCACTTTCTATCAACATTTATAGTTATAAATTATGGAAATCATATTAGTCCTTTATATTACTTAATTAATAGTTCAAGTGACTCAAGTGTATAATATTCTTTTATACTATCGGTATTAAAGATCAAAGGTGGAATATCATGCTTGAATACTTGTACTTTTTTTTTTCTTCCTTTAAATTTTTTTTTTGGTTGTTAGTTTGATTTATCAGTTTATAAATATACTTAAATCAATAATTGATCAACAAATAGTGGTCCTTTGATTGTCGATTAAATCGATAAAGATAGATCTTCTAAAAGCTAACTTTGTATAATCTCATAAGTAAAATACGTAAAATAGTGACAAATCTATAATTTTAAGCTCGCAAGTGCTTGCTTACATAGAGTAGCTACAAATCACCTAGTAAAAGGTTATTGAAAAAACTACGATTAGGATCAACCATTACACAGTTTTTTTTTAAAAAAAACACACATCTTGGAAAATTGAAATAGCAGGATTTTTTTAGCCAATTGCCAAATTTTTTTTTTGTAAAAGTTACTCAATAAAATGATAAGAACAAAATTGGTACGTCGCTAAAATTAATTATTCCAATATAAATATTTGGTTTATTTTCATTATGTTTTTCTAGATGACTTTTTTTTCTATTAGCAACCAAAATTATTGGACAACTATTTCCAACTTGATTAAAAAAGAAACTCGGTTCTATGAACGATTTTGGATCAAAATGATAAAACAAAGAGAGATAGAGAGGTTGTTTCTGATAGACTCTCAACACAAGTAAAAAGATTAGCGCAAGTAAAGAAGTCGTAACAAAATATTATAGAAAGCATGGCAAAACATTCAAAAAACATAGCCAAAAATGAAAACAAACTAACATATCCAGATATGCCAAATAACATTAACTCACCAAAACTTTTCAACTCCTCAAAGAGTAATAGTAATTGTTGGTCTACAAAATGGATAAAAAACATAATACCTGCAGGGGAAACAAACTGATCCAACACTGGGAATTCCAATTTACTGAATGTTTGAAGATTTGTTAAGGATGACACCTTCATATTTGACCTGGAACCACTTCATTGAGTCCTCTTTTGTGACCCTGTGTTGAATTCCAACTCGAGACTTGCACCTACGACGACGAGCAACACGGTATCCTGGGCGCTCTAGCACAACATAGAAATCCATACCGTAGATACCGGTTGAAGGATCATACCTGTAAAACAAAAAAGTAACAGCACAATCATCGTACAGCCTTATAAAAAAGAGTATGACATATAAACATCCTATGCTCAGTGGTTGAGCCACCCTTGTCACCTNCCCCCCCCCCCCCTTTCGAGTGTTCACTTCTCTATATTTCGACTCCTCTGAGTAAAAATCCCAACTCAATCATTGCCCACACTCATATAGAAGTTGAGGAAGATGCAACCTAAGAAAATCTTGAAGATGAAATTTGCTTAAAATGAAAGGCTCCAGCAACATAATTTAAAGCTTAATGATCCATATGCAAAGAGCACAACCCATGCAGACAGCCACCTCCACATTATAAAATTAGCAGCGTTTTTAACCGATTAGGTAGAATGTTATCAGTACTCAAAATAAAAAAAATAGGGTGAAAGTACTCCAAATAAAATTATTAATCATATAAGCAAGATACAAATCTGCTTACTTAATTCCAAGATCGATGTGCTCCTGGATACCAAAACCAAAGCAACCAGTCTCACTGAAGTTTCTTCTCAACAACTCGTATTCCTTGACTTTCAATCCACTCTCAAGGAGCTGCATAGCTTTCTCTCCTCTCACGGTGACATAGCAAGCTATCTTCTCATTACGCCTGATTCCAAAGGATCGCACAGTATACCTAGCTGTCAAAGAGAGAAATAGAGGCAACAGAGGAGACTAAACATCATCAATAAAGAAACGAGGCATAAGCACTTCATCAGTTATATTCAACAAGCAATGGAATAAAACAGATCATGGGATTTATTTATTTGCCTCAGACAAATGTATCAATCAATGTATAAACACCTGTTAATTAGCATCTTATGAAAGTCCAGCTATTATTTAACAATTCCAAAACTTGGAGTTCCTTTAATTCATGCACATATATGTCAAGAAAACCACAAATAACTAGGGGATTCTTCCCATCTGTCCTGTTATTGGGGGAGGTGGCAGGTATGCCATGGAATTAGTTTCTTTCATGCTAAAGTGTGTCGATAAGATTCATCTTCATAATGCCAAAAATAACTACGACTCAAACCCAAACTAGTTGAGGTGTGTTACATGAATCCACAATATCTATTCCACCACATATGAGCCCGTTTTCACTATTCATATAGGATAAACAACTGGTTACTCCCCACAACCTGACATTTCCACCTCAATCTACATTACTCCACTATATGAATCCTATTTATTTCAACACTAAACAACTTGCTGGAAATTAGACCACATCTCCACAATACTAACGTTGCATTTCACACAAAGGTGCCTAAATATCAGAAATGAGAAAAAAGGGAACAAATTGAAGGTCCAAAAAATTCACCTTTGGAGAAAACAGGGGATTGACCGCTTAGTTGCTCCAAAACCTACAAGTATGAACAAGTATGAAACAAACGCATCGCTGATTTCAGTTTCACAACAACAAAAAAATCAACTTCTAAAGAAGCATTAAGCATTTCAGGGAAGGAGAATAACCTTGGCCGCTCTGGTAAGTCTATCTCCGCTCTCACCGACGGAGATGTTGAGGACTAGCTTCTGAACCTTGATATCCCTCATTGGGTTGCTCAATTTCTTCTCTGACGCCTGCTCATTCAGTTGATGCTCAATGTATGAAGATCAGTGGTTTCAGATTTTAAGAAGACTGATTCTTAAGTCATAAACACACTTAAATGAGTTCAATATAGTCAGTTAAATTTGCAGAAATTTGATTCTTACTTCACAAAAACAAATTAGTGGATGCACATTAGTCATATAGTTTGCAGAAATTGATTCTTACATCATAACTGCAACTTAATAGGTTTCAAATTAGTCATTTAGAATTTCAGAAAAATTGATTCTTACATCATAAATGCAAATTATTAGGTTCAAATCAGTCATGTAAATTAGCATAATATTGATTGCTTCTAATCTCTTTTTTCCATAACCGTGGTGTCCAGGCCAGCTTGGGCGCACCTCGACTAGTTCCAAGAGCTACTCGTCACCTTCCACCAGCAACATGTATTAAGTAACTATAATTGATCCCTTCTACTTAAACACATATTAGTTGGTGCGCATTAATCACTTAGATTTGCATAAACTGATTCTTACATCAAAAACACAAATTAGTGGGTAAACATTAGTCACTTAGATTTGCAAAAAATGATTCTTACACCATAAACAAAAACTAATAGGTTCAAAATAGTAATTTAATTAGCAGAAAAAATGATTATTTACTTCTTAAACACAAATTAGTAGATCCAGCTTGCAATTTTACAGCAAAAAAGAACTCATCCATAGGTATTCATTTGGAGGCAAAAATTAACAACAAATAAAAATGATACCGAAAACGTACCATTGGATTCCGTTCTGAAGAGCTTTTTTTTTTCTGCAGAAGAAGATGAAGAAACGGCGAAGTAGGGTTTTTGGCAAAGATTTAAAGCAGATAAAGAATTTGGACTTGATTTAGCCTGTTCTATTTGGGCTTGGGCTAATGTTGTATTTTTATCTCTTTTTTTTGAATTTGGGCTATGGGATCCTTTGTACTTTGTTCCTATTTTGTGTTGGTCTTTAATTTAGGACGAACAAAACAAATATCACTAGTTTATGATCTAATTACGTGTCTTTAAAACAAAATAAAATAAAATTATATCCAAGTTGATTTGAGTGTATCTGAGATACACTAACTCTCTCGCTTGCATTTCTTGTATATTGCTCGGATCTCTCCTTTTTTCGTTTGCCACTCTCCTTCTATCGCTCGCCTCTCTCCTTATGTATCTGTATTTTAGAGTGTATCTAACTGTTAAAATACATGTAACTAATTTGAAATCTGACATAAAATTATTAATTAGTGAGATAATATGTAATTATTTCAAACTATATGGAGAACTAGTAAATAGAGAGAAGTATTGAAAACACTCCTAAACTGGACGCGAATTATTCGTTTCATCCTCAAACTATTTAAAACTTTTAAAAAAACCTCTTTACTTGACTAATTGAACTTAAATACACCCCGATCTTGCAACATGAATGAAATATACCCCTAAATTCTTGTCAGATTTAGGGGTGTTTTCAACACTTCTCTCGACTTTTATTAAAAGTTTCATGCTCCTACAAGAGTGTGAGACCATTTGCTATGTCATGTAGCACAGCAGGTGTGTATCTAAGTTTAGTTAGTCAAGTAAATTAGATTTTGAGAAAAAACATTAAGTAATACTTGAAGCTGTCCCAGATTTTCAAAAAGACACATTAGTTTTGCGTGCGTCCTATTACCCCACAAAACATTCAAAATCACACTAAATACACATTTTTTACACAATATTTCCAATTTGGACAAAAATATCCTTCGAATGTGCAATTTCTTAAAAACAAAAAGTCAGACCCATTATTGATGTATTGAAGGATGCTTTGGTAATTTCCTATGATGAATTCGTTTTGTTTGTTTCTTTTAAATTTATTTTACTATACTAAATAATTGTATAAAATATTATGAATCACGATAATTAATTACTTAAATATTTAAAAGATATAAAAATATATAAAAGATCTAATTAACTCTTCAAATTTTATCGGTGACACATAAATTGGGACAGATGAAATAATATATATTATTTGAAAATTTCTTAGAAAGTACTATAAATTACAGTAATTAACAGCTAGAAATATTTCAAAGACAAAAAAAATTGATTGAATCTCAAAATTTTTTTAGTACTACATAAATTGAGAAAGAAAAAATGACCTCTATTATTTGAAAATGGCGTAAAAGTATTACAAATCATACAATAAGAATTAACAATTTAAAAATTTAAAAAACTTTAATGCTTTATACTTATTATATTTCCACTTTGGACAAAAATATCCTCCCGATATGCATATTTTTTTAAACAAAAAGTGGGACCCATTATAGATGTGTTCAAGGATGCTTTGGTAATTTTCCTATGATGAATTTGTTTTGTTTGTTCTTTAATTTTTTTAAATAATTGTATAAAATATTATAAATCACAATAATTATTTACTTAAATATTCAAAAAATATAAAAATATGTAAAACATCTGATTAACTCTTCAAATTTTATCGATGACACATAAATTGAACAAATGAAATAATATATATTATTTGAAAATTACTTAGAAAGTACAATAATTTACAGTAATTAACAATAGAATATTTTAAAGACAAAAAAAATTGATTGAATCTCAAAATTTTATTAGTACCACATAAATTGAAAAAGAAGAAATAACCTTTATTATTTCAAAATTGCGTAAAAGATATTACAAATCATACAACAATAATTAGCAATTTAGAATGTTAAAAGACATAAAAAATGTTTACCATAGTTAACAATAATTAAAAATTAAAACTATTTTAAATTAATATTAAAGTTTGATTAACTCTTTAATTTTGTCTTTGTCACATAAATTGAAACAAAAAATGATTCATATTGGGCCCGTGTTAGCACGGGCTCCAATGTCTAGTATATATATAAAGGAGAAACATAGATGAGGTGATGTGGCACCTCTCTATGGCCTCCATTCCTTCTTTTTTTCCTCATTTTTTTGGACATTTTTTAATTTTTCTCCTCATTTTTAATACAATTATTATTTGTTTATAATTAATGTTTTGTTGATTAATGTGGATGTCCATAACTTCAAGATATAATTTCACCATTATGTGTAATAATACTCACAAGTCACACCTCCACCATCTCCTCATTTATCTTTCACACCCTTTAATCTTCCCCACATTCTCAATAATTAATATCATGTTTATTGCTATCTTTTTGTATGCCTCTTATAACAATATAAATAGGGGTTTTGAGGATGTGTTATGCACCTGAAGATTTTGAAAACACTTGAATATACTTGGAAGAACAAAAAAATTATCTCTTGTCTCTCTACATTTCTTGTCTATTTTCTCACTTATATTATTACTCTTTTTAGTTTTGTTTTACTACATCTTTTCATTCTTGAAAAGTTAAAATGTTATATCTAATCGTATTTATCTTCACAAAAATAAATGTATTGATACTTGTATGCCTACCTTCACATATTTTGATATATTTTGTCTTCTTTATATATTTTATTCATAATATTTATTTTTAGATTAATTTCATTCCAATATTCATTGATCTCTTTGTATAATAATCAGACATTGAGGTTTGACGTATATCATATTCATTCTAAGGAATAAATTCCTCGAATAAATAAAAAATATCATACAGTGACACAAAAAGAAGTTCAATTGTTATACATTTTTTGCTTTAGTATAGTATAAATCAAAATATCATGTAGTGACACAAAGGGTAATTAAGTTGTTATGCATTTTTAGGTTTATTATAATATATAATTGTAGAAGTAGTTTAATTTTTATATATATATTTTAATGAATGAAAATTCTCAATTAAATTCTTAAAAATTAGATGATATAATCACAAAAAATATCCAAAAGAAAAATACTTGAAATATCTACCTATAAATTTTATCGTTTGCCTGCAAATAATTTCCTTAATTCAATATAGTACATTTCACTGAAAGACTAATAGTGCTTAAGAAAATTAATTATTAGAAATAAAAAAATATATACACAAGAAAAAGAAAAAATTCACCACAAATATATGACACTCACATTTCAACTAATTAAATATCTAAAAGAATCATAGTTCAATATAAAATTCAATTGAGAGAAAAAAGAAGAAGATATAGAATTTCATGCATATGAATTTCTTTCGTTCATGCCTTCATGGTATTTAAGTACGCTTATAGGAATTGTTAGAATAGTTATATTTTGTAAGACTTGAATGTTTTGTCATTGCTCCATACTCATTAAGATATTTAATGTTTCTATTGTCTTTGGAAGGAAAAAATTAAGCGTCAAATATATCTTGCTCATTAGCCTTTTCTATAAATTCTCAAATAGATTGAACATATTATTTTCTTTTTAGTATTACTTTATGCATTTAAGAATCTTGAAAACTTAAAAAAACTTCATAACTTGATTAAAATTTTTTGAATACAATTATCTTTGTACCTACTCACCAAATGAATATCAACATTATTTTATTTAGTAGAAAAACGGATGGAACTTACTTTTGAGTTTATATTCTAACCTATATTAATTGTGAATATACAATGAGATGTGTTTTTAAAGAAATCTCCTGATATCATGTTTTCATTTAATTATTTCTTGAGTAGCAAAGACTAATTAAATAAATAGATAACTTAGTGAAGAAATATATAGTCAAAGATCTACTAACAAGCTATTTTTATACATATTTTTTCATATTTACTTAAAACAAAATATAGATAATGTTTTATGTAACTTTTGATTTAGAATTTAAAAACTTAAGTTTTGTAAAAGACTTTTATGTATATTACAATTTCTTCTATTTAAATTATACGTTTGAAAGAACTATTGAAAATAAAATTGATTATATTTTTTGATGATTTTAATATTCGAGTATTAGAAAGAACGAAAAATAAATCATGAATTTAGTGGGCATTTGGCCATATATAATTAGAAATTAATTTTTTTTCATTTTACTAGAGATTTTTAAAATCAAAGTTGTGTTTTGTTATATTTTTTTCACAAATAAGACAAAATAACATTTTATTTGAAATTCTAAACATGGAGGTGTAATTTGATTTTTTCATAGTCAAAATTAATTTTAAATGAAGTAAAAATTATTTCAGAAAAAAGACGGGTGATATAGTTTATTTCTCCGCGCGAAGCACGAATAAATTCACTAGTATTTGTATAATTAGATAATTTTTCCTTTAATTTATGTTCCTCGTAAAAAATATTTTTTTTTAGAGCATAATATCTCACAAGTTAAAACTTGATCTATTCACATACTATCATTGAATACGCTTTTTGTAATCGATAACAACTATATTGAAACGGAAAATGATGGATCCATCTATAATTTTCAAAAATCATAATGCAATGAGAATTTTTTATCACTGAATTATACATAAAATTCTAAACATGAAACGAACACGAGGTACCAAAAACGATGGATATATTTAAACAAAAATGCACTTATTAAAATAGCAAATGGGTACCAAAATGGTGAAGAAGAGATTCTAAGATTCAAATAGTTTTGTTGATTTTTTTTTAACTTCTATAAAAATTTGAACTCCAATGCACCCAAAATGACATATTTTCGCATCCCTCTGGGTCAAGGCAATAATGAAGATTATTACTTACGTCTTCTTTATTTTATTATAATCAGGTGTTCGGATCAGATTGAGTTTGATAATTGATTAATTTTCTTTTCATATGATTACGTTTATATTTTAATATCTCAAATTATAATTAATTTTAATTCTTCAACAATAGTCTTTTTTTTTTTATAACCATTAGAAAATTACTACTATACGTATTACAAATATTTAGAATTTAGAAAAATTAATTTCCTTATACAGTCTTGACATTAGAAATATAGTGTAACATCTCGTAACTAGAAAGAACTAGAAAGAAGTTTAAAATCTGGAAATAGTTATTTTGGGAAGAATTTTAAAACAATCTGGAAATTTGGGTAAAGGTGTTAAAGTGAGTTATAGTCAACTTCAAACGGCTATAATTCCTAGCTTAGGATGAGTTCGGTGTGATTCCAGATATGGTTGGAAAACCCTTGGAATGATCTTTCCAACGCCGCTAATTTTGCGTGATTCCGAGTTTGTATGAGTAAGTCATTCCCTTCGAAAGTTGGGCTGTTCGAATAAGGAAAATCCAATCCTGATTTTTGAAGGGTATATTAGTCTTTTCCCTACACAATTAATTTAATTCGTTTTAGTGAATTAATTAAAGGTCAAATCAGAATGAGATCAGTTTGGTCAATTGGAAATTCACGCTAGGGCTTGGAGAAAAGAGGAGAAAGGAGAAGAAAAACTCAAGGTTCGCCAAGAACGATCGATTTTTGGTTGTGGATTCGCCAAGGAATTCATCTTACAAGGTATGTGAGTCTTTCGTAGCGTTGGGTTCATTCACCCACACGCTAAACATGTTTAGTTGAGCGAAATTCGTCCTAAAAGAGTTTGAAAGTTAATGTTCTTGACATGTATTCTTGAATTTGAATGTTATTCTTGAATTGGGATGAATTGATGAGTTTCTGAGATCTTTGAGTCGAATTATAGAGTTGTTTTAAGTTAGGTTCTTGAGTCCATATGCTGGGTATCGGAATCTAAAATGAAATTGAGGAAAATACTCGAGTTTAGGCGAATTGGGGATGGAAAACGAAGAAGGAAAAAGTCAAGGGCGTTTTGGCACGCAAGTCCGCATCGCGGACTTTCTCCCTCTGTGTACAAAAATTTTCTCCGCATCGCGAAGAGGACACAGACTCTTCTGTCTCAAAATTTAATTTCACGAGTAATTATTTAAAACACCTCCGCGTAGCGGACTTGTTCCAAGACGGTGATTTCGTGATTTTTCTCATGTTTAGCTATTTAAGATCATTCCTAAACATCATGTGATCTTTCCTATCACATATCTTAATCCTTGAATCCATAATTCAATTCAAGGATCAGTTAAGAGTCAAGTCAAGATCAGTTAAAAATCAAGTTGAGATAAGTTCTTAAAGTTTTCCAAAAGTCTTTCACAAATGTTTTAACTTTGTTTTAAGACTTAAGTTTGAATTCAGTAAAGATGTAAAGTTGAAGTTCTTTTCTTCAAAGAAGTATATGGGGACTATGTATTCCCAAAGAGACTTGAAAATGTTCTCACATTTAAATAAGAACGGAAACTGAGATTTCCAAAGAGCCTTCGGGCTAATTTTCAGAAAAGAGTAATAGCTTTCTAAATGAAGCAAAAAAGAAACTGAGATTTCCAAGATAGCCTTTGAGCTAAGTTTTTTAGCACTAATCTCAAATCACAAAAAGAAGTATGTTTTTAAAACATAAAGAGCTAGTATATTTTGGGAGTAGTATTGAGCGCCGATATAAGAGAGAGTTCAGATAACTCACAGCCCCCATAAACCATGTAGCCATCATAGGTAGAAAAGGGTCATACTTTTTAGATGAATCATTTTCCGCATAAACTAGTGGATCCACTTAGTAGTTCATGTCCTACACCTCTGGCCGGGTATAGGATGCGCGGGCAGCGTGAGGTAGATCGTTGTATCATCACTATAACTCTTATGTGATGGTTGTCGGCTAGAGAAACTCCCACAGAAGTTATTGTATTTTTATATACATCAGTTTATTGTATTTTTACATACATTTCATAGTTATGTTGTATCCTCGTATATACACATAGTTGACATCATATTTTTAAACAACTTTTCTTTATATTGCACTTGTTTTAAACTGCTTTATATTGAAATGAGTTCAGTTAAGTATTCATGAGTTGAGAAGAGTCAAGGTAAGTGTTTCCTTTCAGATTCTTTTCAAGCCTATGTTGTTTTAGCATTCCAACTCGCATACTCGTACATTCAATGTACTGATGCCAGTTGGCCTGCATCGTATTATGATGCAGACGCAGGTAACTAGGATCAGCATCCAGCGCANTGAATGTTCATTTATAACATTCTAGTTTATTATGTAAACTTATTTTTGTTGAGTTTAAGTCTTCCACTGAGTAAGTAAGTCAGGCCAGGGGTTCGCTTGGGCCAGCAATGGTTCTCGAGTGCCAGTCCCACCCAGGGTGTAGGTTTGGGGCGTGACTAACTTGGTATCAGAGCACAGAGTTCAAGAGTCCTAGGGAGTCTATGATGTTGTGTCTGTAGAGTCCTATTTATCGGTGTGAAGCGCGCCACATCTATAATTAAGAGGCTGCAACATTTAGGAAAATTTCTCACTTCTTGTACAGTAATTTCGTGCGTTAGAGTTTGATCTCTAAAAAGTTTCCTTCTAATTTTTGCTTGCGCGTGTTTTCAGATAATTATGCCTCTACGAAGAGCTTTCAGAGGTCGTCATACTAGATGCAATGTTGGGGAACAAGAGTTACCAAATGAACATGAAGTGCAACCTCAAGGATAAGTTACCAATGCTGAATTCAAGGAAGCAATCCGGATGTTAAGTCAGGCTGTGACTAACCAAGTTGGGCAACAAAGAGGAGCTAGACAGAATAAGGCAGATACTTCATGGATTCGTGAGTTCTTGAGGATAAATCCTCCAAGTTTCACTGGTTCAAGCACTTCTGAGGACCCAGAGAACTTTGTTGATGAACTGAAAAAGGTATTTGAGGTTATGCATGTTGCTGATACTGAGAGAGTCGAGCTAGCTGCATATCAACTAAAAAATGTTGCTAGGACCTGGATTGATCAGTGGAAAGAGGGTAGAGCTGAGGATGCACCACCTGCAAGTTGGGCCTGTTTTGAGGAGGCTTTCTTGGGGTGTTTCTTTCCCCGAGAACTGAAGGAGGCTAAGGTACGAGAATTTCTTACCCTTAAATAGGAGTCGCTAAGTGTTTATGAGTATGGGTTGAAGTTCACCCAACTATCCTGTTATGCTCCAGAGATGGTTACGGACATGAGGAGTAGAATGAGCTTGTTTGTTGCTGGGCTGTCTCGTCTGTCGAGTAAGGAAGGTAGGGCAGCAATGCTTATTGCGGACATGGACATTTCGAGGTTGATGGTCTATGTGCTGCAAGTAGAGGAAGAGAAGCTAAGGGATAGATAGGAATTCAAGAACAAGAGGGCTAAGGCAAGGAATGAGTCCGGGCAGCTGAAGAGTAATGCCAACGGTCATCTTTCCGACAGAAACATAAGGGACCTGCTCCATCATCTGCTAGTGCACCTGCACCTAAGAATAAATGTGAGTACAATTGTCAGAATTCTAGAGCTAAGCCTGCATATTCTCAAGGTAGTGTGACGCAAGGGGGAAGTAAGTCTCCTGCCTGCGCCAAGTGTGGTAGGAACCACTCAGGTATTTGTCGTGAGGGTTCCACTGGTTGTTTCAAGTGTGGTCAGACTGGGCATTTCATGCGAGAGTGTCCAAAGAACAAGCAGGGAAATGGTAAAGGGGGCAATAGAGCCCAATCTTCTTCAGTTGCTCTACCAGACATAATTGAACCTAGAGGGGCTACTTCCGGTACTGGCTGAGGAACAACCTCTTATATGCTATCAACAGTCACCAAGAGCAAGAGGATTCACCAGATGTTGTCACTGGTATGATTCAAGTCTTTGACATTACTGTTTATGTCTTGCTAGATCCAGGAGCGAGTTTATCTTTTGTAACTCCATATGTTACTATGAACTTTGATGTTATTCCTAAGCAACTTAGTGAACCATTTAGTGTCTCTACGCTTGTTGGTGAGTCTATTCTAGCAGAGAAAGTCTATCATGATTGTCCCATTTCCGTCAATCACAAGAGTACCATGGCTGATTTAATTGAGTTAGACATGGTAGATTTTGATGTCATTCTTGGTATGGACTAGATTCCTGCCTGTTATGCCTCAGTTGATTATAGAACTCGAGTAGTCAAGTTTCAGTTTCCAAATGAGCCAGTCTTAGAGTGGAAAAGCAGTTCAACAGTGCCTAAGAGTCATTTCATTTCATACATCAAGGTAAGGAAGTTAGTTTCTAAGGGGTGTGTCTATCACTTAGTCCAAGTTAATGACTCTAGTGTTGAGATACCTCCTATTTAGTCAGTTTCAGTAGTACGATAGTTTCCAGATGATCTTCCCGGAGTCCCTCCTGAGAGAGATAGACTTCGGTATAGATCTTCTTCTAGATACTCGTCCAATATTTATTCCGCCATATAGAATGGCACCAGCAGAGTTGAAAGATTTAAAAAAACAGTTAAAAGATCTCTTAGATAAGGGCTTTATTCGACCAAATGTCTCACCTTGGGGCGCGGTCTTGTTTGTAAGAAAGAATGATGGTTCTCTTACGATGTGTATATATTACTGTCAGTTGAACAAGTTTACCATCAAGAACAAGTATCCTCTTCCAAGGATTGATGATTTATTCGATCAACTTCAGGGTGCCACATATTTTTCAAAGATAGATCTCAGATCAGGCTACCATCAGTTAAGAGTAAGGGAGTGTGATATTCCCAAGACAACATTCAGGACTCGTTATGGTCATTATGAGTTTTTGGTCATGTCGTTCGGTTTGACTAATGCACCCGCAACGTTCATGGACCTTATGAATAGAGTCTTCAAACCTTATCTAGATATGTTTGTTATCGTTTTCATTGATGACATACTAATTTATTCAAGGAATGAAGAATATCATGTTAGCCATCTCAGAATAGTTCTTCAGACTTTGAAAGAAAATGAGTTGTATACTAAGTTCTCTAAATGTGAGTTTTGGCTTGAGTCCTTGGCGTTCTTGGGACACATAATTTTCGGTGATAGAATTAGAGTTAACACTCAGAAAATTGAGGCAGTGCAGAATTGGCCTAGACCCAGATCTTCAACTGATATTAGGAGTTTCTTGGGTTTGGCTAGATATTATAGAAGGTTCGTAGAGGGGTTCTCGTCTATTTCGTCCCCTTTGCCCAAATTGACCAAGAAGACAGTTAAGTTTCAATGGTCTGAAGCTTGTGAGAAAAGCTTTCAGGAATTGAAAAAGAGGTTAACTACCGCCCTAGTGTTGACTTTACCAGAAGGTACGCAAGGTTTTGTGGTGTATTGTGATTCATCCAGAGTTGGTTTGGGGTGTGTGTTAATGCAGAATGGTAAAGTTATAGCCCTCCAGACAGTTGAAAGTTCATGAGAAGAACTACCCAACCCATGATTTAGAATTGGTTGTTGTAATATTCGCTTTGAAGATATGACGTCATTATTTGTATGGTGTTCATATTGATGTATTTATTGATCACAAGAGCCTTCAGTATGTGTTTACTCAGAAAGAACTCAATCTCAGACAGAGGAGGTGGTTAGAATTACTCAAGGATTATGACATGAGTATTTTTTACCACCCAGGTAAGGCTAATGTTGTTAATGATGCTTTAAGCAGGTTGTCTATAGGTAGTACCGCCTATGTTGAAGAAGAAAGGAGAGAGCTAGCAAAAGATGTGCATAGACTTGTGTAACACCCTAGAAATTTTTTGAGCTAAGACTTGAACCATTCTTCGTGGTGAGTAAGATTTTACTGAGGAATTAAAATTTCTTAAGTGTTAAGTTCACTAGATGTAGCACCTTGAGTTCGAAAAAGAACTAAATTGGAAATAACAAATTCTGAAATTTTGCAATCTATGCTTAAGTTATGAGTTTTGGGTTAACTTGAAATGATCATAACTCCTAGCACATGATGAGTTAGATGTGCTACAAGATACCGTAGGAAAGACCTTTGAATTATCTTTCCAACGCCGCCGAGTTTGCTAAGTTTCGAGGTCAGATGTGTGAGATATGACCTTTTGAAGTTAGGTTGTCCAGTTAAGAAAAGTTAGTCGAAAATAGTAAGGGGTATTTCGGTCTTTTCCTTACCAAATCAGATTTAATTCAATTTTAGTAAGGTTTTAAGGGTCAAATCCTATGAGGTTTAGTTTTTTAATCCTATAATATGCCTAGGGTTTTAGTTGAGAGTTCAAGAAGAGAAAAGAGGAGAGGATCAAGCGTTCGTCGAGATTCTTGCGTGTTGAAGAGGATTTTCGCCATGGGTTTGATCCCTAAGTGGTATGTAAGCTTCCATAGTGTTGAGTTTGTTCACCCACATGCCAAACATGTTATTTTCAGCGCAAATTTCATTCTTGAAGTTGAAAGATTTGAGTTCTTGAAGAGTTCTTGATAGGTGTTCTTGAAGTTCTTTCTAAATCTTGTTGTGTTGGGTTNNTTTTAATCCTATAATATGCCTAGGGTTTTAGTTGAGAGTTCAAGAAGAGAAAAGACGAGAAAAGAGGAGAGGATCAAGCGTTCGTCGAGATTCTTGCGTGTTGAAGCGGATTTTCGCCATGGGTTTGATCCCTAAGAGGTATGTAAGCTTCCATAGTGTTGGGTTTGTTCACCCACACGCCAAACATGTTATTTTCAGCGCAAATTTCATTCTTGAAGTTGAAAGATTTGAGTTCTTGAAGAGTTCTTGATAGGTGTTCTTGAAGTTTTTTCTAAATCTTGTTGTGTTGGGTTTTGGATGATTTCTTGAGATCAAAGTGAGTGTTTTAAGGGTTGTATTGAGTAGATTAGAGTGTACTTATGTTGAATAATCAATTCTAAGTGATTGGGGAAGAAACTGTTCGATTCTAGGAGAATTAGGGTGAGAAAATGACCAAAGAATTTCGTCGGGTCTTCTGGGTTGGGGCCTGGTGCGTCGCACCAGCCAGAGCGCCCCAAAGTATGCTCTGAAGTTTAGGGGCTGGCGCTCTACGCCACCCATAGCCCCAGGGTCACCTGCCTATCCAATTTGCAATCGATTGCTCCGTTTGAGTTCTTTCGAAAGGTACCTTCACTCCTTTTCGATTCTAACTACTCTAAGCTACTTCGAAACACCTAAAATCATTCATAACATGATCATAACCTTGAATTCATAATTCAAATTCAAGGTAGAGTTAAGAGTTAAGTTTTGAGAATTCTTTCAAACATTCTAAGAAAGTCCCTTTGAGGCATTTTGTGGAGTCTTCTACAACTTCTAGAAATTTGTTTCAAGACTCGAGAAAGTGAGTATGAGAATGAGGAGAATGTATTCATGAGTCTACTTTGTCATCATGAGATCTTTCATAGTATGAACCATAACTCTTGAATTCATAAATCACATTCAAGAGAGAGTTAAGAGTAGAGTTCCAGAAAGTTTTGAGTTAAATTGTGAATCCTTTGAGATCCATAATCGATTTGAGTTAAATTTTGAGAAAGTAAGTATAAGAATGATAAGAGTTGTATCATGAGTTCCATAATGTTATGTAGACCTACAAGTCAAGTCATTCATGCCCATAAATTCTGCATGAACTCCACAAGTTGAGTATCTATGAGAGGAGTAATACCTCCATGTCCTAAGTCTTTAAGTATCGAGTTTATAACCCATTTGAGATTACATTCCTAATCATGGGTCTTTTACATGTTACCCATGAAGTCCTAGAGTTGAATTGTTCATGCCCATAATTCTGCATGAACCCTATAAGTCGAACAAACTTGAGATGAGAAGTATCTTTGAGTCCTTGAGTTGAGTAGTTCATGCTCATAAATCCTCATGAACCCTCTGAGTTGAGCATTCTTGAAATTATTAGTACCATTGAAGTTCTTGAGTTCTAAGTATTTGAGTTATATCTATGGTTTTTGAAAACGTTGCATTGAGTCGTTCAAGTCCATAATTCGGCGTGAACCATAATTTAAGAAGTCTTTTACAAATGTTTAAACTTTGTTTTAAGACTTAAGCTTTGAAGTTGAGTAAAGAGTAAGAGTAAAGTTCATTTTCTTTAAAATGATATAGGGGAACTAAGTATTCCCAAGAGTAAATATTTTCGCATTTAAGATGAGAGGAAACTGAGATTTCTAAAAGAGTTTTGAGCAAGAAAGGGAACATAGATTCCAAGAGAGTTTTTAAGCTAAATTTTGAGTAATTATCTCAAACCAAAGAAAGAAGTTTGTTTTTAAAACATATGAGCTAAGTACTTTTTGGGACTAGTATTGAGCACCGATATGGAGATGCGAGTTCATATTAACGCAAGTCTCCATAAACCATGTAACCATCATGGGTATTAATGGGTCATGTTTTTTAGATGATCACATAACTTAAGCTAGTGGATCTACTAAGTTAAGTAGTTCTATATGACGGCAAAGTGTAGGACAGTCTGGCAGCGTGATGGAAAGAACGTTGTATCACTACTTAGGCTCATAGTGGTGGTTGTCGGTTAGAGAATCTCCCACAGAAACTATATTACTTTATTATATAAGTAAAGTTTAGTTTTTTATTGCATTTTCTTTAAAGAACTAAGTTGTTTTTACTGTTTTATAAAGCTTTCCATATATTGCATGTGTATTGTTGCTTTATATTGAGTTGCGTACCGGAGTCGAATATCATATCTCTAAGTTGAGTATATTATCCTTGAATACTTCTGAGTTGAGTAAGTTTGAGTAGTTTTGAGTATTCCTTGAGTTGAGTAAGTTTGAAAAGAGGTAAGTATGTCTCCTTTTTTTTTTATCAAGTTTCAAGCTTATGTTTATGTTTTAGAATTCCCCTTACATGCTCGTACATTCCACGTACTGAGCCATTTGACCTGCATCTTCTCATGATGGAAACACAGGTATTCAGGGTCATCAACAGGATCTTCGTTGATACATCTAGAAGTTCGAGTTAGATATGGTGAGCCTCTTTGTTTCCGGAGGATTTTATTTACCTTTCAGTTTAGTCAAGATGTCGTGGGTCTTGTCCTGACTTCCATCTTTATCAATTAGAGGCTTCATAGATAGTCAGTATAGTTGAGAAGTCTATATTATTCATTTATTTTATTAAATGTTTTAAAAACTTAAGTTGTCTATTTTATGGCGAGTTGAATATTATTTTTATATTCAGAGTATTTCGTTTGAGTTAAAGGTTTATATTTCAGTTTCATGGATTTTTATTCAGTTTTTAAACTTTTGTATGCTTGAGTTAGAGCCTGTTTGGATGGGCTTTTAAGCTGGTCAAACTGGCTTAAAAGCCAGTTTTTGACTTATTAGAGTGTTTGACAATTATCAAAGTGACTTATTTTAAGTCAAAAATGACTTATTTTAAGCCAAAAGCTAAAAGCTAGGGGAGGGGAGTTTTTTTTTAATTTTAACTTAAAAGCCCTTTTATGTTGACCAAGTATATTACCTTTTTGCCCTTAATTCTTTTATACAATTTCCAAATTGCCTATATTGAATTATTATTATTATTATTAT
>NC_064286.1:4160264-4167698 GCF_019186545.1 Solanum stenotomum
TTATTATTATTTTATTATTATTATTATTATTTCTGAAATATGAATTTATATTCCTCTTATAAGGTGGTAAAGAAATATGTGAATGATAGAAAAATATTATTACTTATGGATGTAAAACATAAATTAATTTTGTTTTAATTTTTTTTTAAGTATAAAAACCTTAAATTAATCAACTTTTTATCATGTTAACAGCTTAAAGGGTATTTCAGACATTTTGATTAAAAAAAGTGTTTACCAGCACTTATTTGCCAAACACATCAATAACTTTTTTTTCAACTGCAGCACTTTTATCCAAACACATAACTACTTACTTTAAAAATAAGTTCCAGCACTTTAAAAAGTTACTTTTTAAAAGTTACTTTTTTTAAGTCAATCCAAACGGGCTCTTAGTCTTTCGCTTGTAGTCAGCCAGGATGAGGGTTCGCTTGGGGATCAACAATGGTTCTCGAGTGCCGGCCACGTCCAGGGTGTAGGCTCGGGTCGTGACAACTTGCACGCCTGGAAGTCAGACTTATGGATTCCACAGAAGGAAAAGTAGTGGTGATGAATGGGGTTGAATCATCATTAGTGTCAGAAGTAAAAGGCAAGCAAGACCAAGACCCTATTTTGCTTGGATTGAAGGAAAATGTTCATAAGCAAAAAGTATTACCATTTGAACAAGGGGAAGATGGCGTACTGAGATATCAAGGTAGATTGTGTGTACCAATGGTGGATGGACTCCAAGAGAGGATCATGGAGAAAGCTCATAGCTCCAGATATTCCATTCATCTGGGTTCCACAAAGATGTATCGTGATTTAAATGAGGTGTATTGGTGGAATAGTATGAAGAAGGGTATTGCAGAATTTATTGCTAAGTGCCCAAATTGCCAATAAGTTAAAATAGAGCACCAAAGGCTCGGTGGTTTGGCTCAGAATATAGAACTTCTGGAATGGAAGTAGGAGATGATTAATATGGACTTTATCACAGGCTTGCCAAGGTCTCGCAGATAGCATGATTTTATTTGGGTGATTGTCGATAGAATGACAAAATCAACCCATTTTCTGCTAGTAAAGACTACCCATTCAGCAGAAGATTATGCCAGGTTATATATTCAAGAAGTGGTAAGACTTCATGGAGTCCCGATCTCCATTATTTCATATAGAGGTGCACAATTTACTGAACAATTCTGGAAATCTTTTCAGAAAGGTTTGGGTTCGAAGGTAAACTTAAGTACTGCCTTTCATCCTCAGACAGATGGGCAAGCAGAGCGCACTATTCAGACCTTAGAAGATATGTTGAGGGCTTGTGTGATTGATTTCAAAGGTAATTGGGATGATCACCTACCCCTTATTGAATTTGCTTACAACAATAGTTACCACTCTAGCATCAGGATGGCTCAATATGAAGCTCTTTATGGGAGAAGATGCAGATTTCATATTGGATTGTTTGAAGTTGGTGAAGCAGGGTTGATAGGACCAGATCTAGTCCATCAAGCTATGGAGAAGGTGAAAGTGATTCAAGAGAGGTTAAAAATGGCGCAGAGTCGTCAAAAATCCTACACTGATGTTAGGAGAAGAGCGTTAGAGTTCAAAGTAGATGATTGGGTATATCTAAAAGTTTCACCCATGAAGGGTGTTATGAGGTTTGGTAAAAAGGGAAAACTTAGTCCCCGGTATATTGGACCTTATCGAATATCCAAGAGGATTGGCAATGTAGCTTATGAGTTGGAGCTACCACAAGAGTTAGCCGTGGTTCATCCGGTGTTTCACATCTCCATATTGAAGAAATGCATAGGCGATCCTTCATTGATCATACCAACTGAAAATATTGAGATCAATGATAGCTTATCTTATGAGGAGATTCCTGTTCAGATTCTAGATCACCAAGTTTGCAAGTTGAGAACAAAAGAGGTAGCATCAGTCAAAGTCCTTTGGAGGAATCAATGGGAAGCTGAAGAGGACATGAAGAAGAGATATCCACATCTCTTTGAGTCCGGAGAAAGTGCAGACCAAGGTACTAATTCTCTTCTTAGTACTCTTTAAATTATGAGTTAGCATGTTGTTTGTTGCATTTGCTTGTTGGGTGTTTGAATTTGATATTACACCCTAAGCCTAGTAAGAGTAATCTCATTCGAGGACGACTGTTCCCAAGGGGGAGATATTGTAACATCTCATAACTAGAAAGAACTAGAAGAAAGTTTAAAATCTGGAAATAGTTATTTTGGGAAGAATATAAGAAAAATCTGGAAATTTTTAGGTAAAGGTGTTAAAGTGAGTTTTTGGTCATCTTCAAATGGCCATAATTCCTAGATCAGGATGAGTTATGTGTGACTCCAGATATGGTTGGAAATCCCTTGGAATGATCTTTCCAACGACGCCAATTTTTCGCGATTCTGAGTTCGTATGAGTAAGTTATGCCCTTCGAAAGTTGGGTTGTTCGAATAAGAAAAGTCCAATCCGGATTTTTGAAGGGTATATTAGTCATTTCCCTACCCAATTAATTTAATTCGTTTTAGTGAATTAAGTAAGGGTCAAATCAGAATGTGATCAGTTTGGTCAATTGGAAATTCACGCTAGGGCTTGGAGAAAAGAGAAAAAAGGAGAAAGAAGAAGAAAAATTCAAGGTTCGCCAAGAACGATCGAAATGGTTGTGGATTTGCCAAGAAATTCATCTTACAAGGTATGTGAGTCTTTCATAGCATTGGTTTCATTCACCCACGCGCCAAACATGTTTAGTTCAACGAAATTCGTCCTAAAAGAGTTTGAAAGTTAATGTTCTTGACATATATTCTTGAATTTGAATGTTGTTCTTGAATTGGGATGAATTGGGGAGTTTCTGAGATCTCTGAGTCAAATTATAGAGTTGTTTTGAGTTAGGTTCTTGAGTCCATATGCTGGGTATCAGAATCTAAAATGAATTTGAGGAAAGTAGTCGAGTTTAGGCAAATTGGGGATGGAAAACGAAGAAGGAAAAAGTCGAGGGCGTTTTGGCACGCAAGTCTGCGTCGCGGACTTGCTCCCTCTGTGTACAAAAATTTCCTCCACATCGTGGAGAGGACGCGGACTCCTCTGTCTCAAAATTTAATTTCATAAGTAATTATTTAAAACACCTCCGCGTCGCGGACTTGTTTCAGGACGGTGATTTCGTGACTTTTCTCATGTTTAGCTATTTAAGATCATTCCTAAACATCATGTGATCCTTCCTATCACAAATCTTAATCCTTGAATCCATAATTCAATTCAAGGATCAGTTAAAAGTAAAGTCAAGATCAGTTAAGAGTCAAGTCAAGATCAGTTAATAGTCAAGTTGAGATAAGTTCTTAAAGTTTTCCAAGAGTCTTTCACAAATGTTTTAACTTTGTTTGAAGACTTAAGTTTGAGTTCAGTAAAGATGTAAAGTTGAAGTTCTTTTCTTCAAAGCAGTATATGGGGACTATGTATTCCCAAAGAGACTTACAAATGTTTTCACATTTTAATAAGAACAGAAACTAAGATTTCCAAAGAGTCTTCGGGCTAGTTTTCAGAAAAAGAGTAATAGCTTTCTAAATGAAGTAAGATGGGAAACTGAGATTTCCAAGATAGCCTTTGAGCTAAGTTTTTGAGCACTAATCTCAAATCACAGAAAGAAGTATGTTTTTAAAACATAAAGAGCTAGTATATTTTGGGAGTAGTATTGAGCACCGATATGGGGGAGAGTTCAGATAACTCACAGCCCCCATAAACCATGTACCCATCATGGGTAGAAAAGGGTCATACTTTTTAGATGAATCCTTTTTCGCATAGACTAGTGGATCCACTTAGTAGTTCATGTCCTACACCTCTGGCCGGGTATAGGATGCGCGGGCAGCATGAGGTAGATCGTTGTATCATCACTATAACTCTTATGTGATAGTTGTCGGTTAGAGAAACTCCCACATAAGTTATTGTATTTTTATATACATCAGTTTATTGTATTTTTACATACATTTCATAGTTATGTTGTATCCTCGTATATTCACAGAGTTGACATCATGTTTTTAAACAACTTTTCTTTATATTGCACTTGTTTTAAACTGCTTTATATTTGAAATAAGTTCAGTTAAGTATTCATGAGTTGAGAAGAGTCAAGGTAAGTGTTTCCTTTCAGATTCTTTTCAAGCATATGTTGTTTTAGCATTCCAACTCGCATACTCGTACATTTAATGTACTGATTCCAGTTGGTCAGCATCGTATTATGATGCAGACGCAGGTAACTAGGATCGGCATCCAGCGCACCGTTGATCCAGTGAGCAGCTCAGAGTCAGTTGGTGAGCCTCCTTGCATTCCAGAGGACTCCTTTATTGCTTTTAGTTCTTTTTAGTATCTTATTTGTTAGGATGATCGGGGTTCCTGTCCCGACATCCATCTTAGTTGTTTTAGAGGCTTCATAAATAATCATATGGCAGTTCTTTAGTCTTTTCATTGTCATTATTCCATGTTGAGACTTGAGTTTGCCTTAATGGCCAGTTGAATGTTCTTTTATAACATTCTATTTTATTATATAAACTTATTTTTGTTGAGTTTAAGTTTTCCGCTGAGTAAGTAAGTCAGGTCAGGGGTTCACTTGGGCCAACAATGGTTCTCGAGTGCCAGTCCCGCCCAGGGTGTAGGCTCGGGGTGTGACTTATAGCAATTTTTCTTTATTAGAAATGTAGTAAATTTTCTTTTCAAATTTATAAGTTTTTAATTAAATGATGGTAAAATTTTGTATGATATTTTAGAACTTTGAATTAAACTACTTAAAACTTATAATATGCTAATATGATTTTTTATAACAACAACCAAGATATTGTATTCCATTAAATGGGCTAACATTTTATCAACTTGAATCCTTACCAAGTTATATAATAAAAATAATAACGCATTGCATACTAGGTTATAAACCATAAACACATATGAATATTTAGTTATATAATAAACCTAAAAAATAGGTTTTCAACCCTCTAAACCTAAAACATATTTTTTAGTGACATTATTTGTGAACTCATAACCTATGAGAGAAAAAAACACTAAAATTAATGAGGCTAAGAAGATCTATCCTATGAGAGATACAAACACTAAAATTAATGAGGCTAAGAAGGTGGAAGATCTTGCTTTGAACAAAAAAGGAATTGAAGATTTAATTCAATAATAAGCCTATCCAAAAGGATAAAGAATATGCATAACTTTTCGTAGAATTAAAAAAAGAGCACATCTCCCCGGGTAATTCCTTTTGAAATGAAATGTTGATGGTAGACTTATAGGAGATTCATTTTGAAAATCAACTTTAAAATAGAAATGAGTTGATGTTGTGTTGATGGTGTTATAGTGTGTTTTGATATTGAAAAAAAATGGAAGTATTATGTGATAAAGAACAATTGGGGCTATATTGAGGTTATTGTGAGTATGCTCCAATTGAGATACTTCATATTTTTGTGTTTGAATACTTCCTTTTTTGTGTGTTCAAATTTGAAATTTGAGACTATTATTCTCTTTGTCTTTTGAATTACTTATTCATATTTGTTACCCTTAATAATCATGTCCTTTTTTAATTAATCAATCTTTGTGTTTGAATACTTCCTTTTTTTTGTGTTCAAATTTGAAATTTGAGACTATTATTCTCTTTATCTTTTGAATTACTTATTCATATTTGTTACCCTTAATAACCATGTCCTTTTTTAATTAACCAAAATTTGATTGGTTGGTGGTATTTGACTTAATCAACCAAAATTTGATCGATTGATGATATTTAACAAATTTTAACAAGTGTTTAATACTAATCGCCTTTAATTAGAATTCTTACCTAGAATCTATAAGTTAGTAAGTCCATTAAATGGAACTATTTTAAATTACTTAGTTAAGAAGTTAGGTATTTTGTAGCTCAAATGATTGACTACTTAAACTTTTACTTAGTTGGTGCAAATTTGATTCCCCATCTACAAACTCCTCCTCCATTTTCCCTCTCTTACCCTCATTTAAAATAAAAAAAAAAAATATATATATATATATATATATATTCCGATTCACTCTAATAATTAGGTGGTGATTCTCTTTAAATAATAAAAGTCGAATTTTCCGAATATGTTACACACTAGGTTTGACTCAATTTGACGATTCCAATGGGTACAAATAGGTTCTAAACCATGACAAACTTTGGGTTAAAAATTGAATACAAATTTGTTAAAAATAAATGCTTTTTACTATTAAAAATCTCAAATTAGTAAAGTATGAAACTTTTATTTGATATGCTATTTTTATCAAATAATGTAACTGATAAACTGTGTATAGATATATTATAAATAGGGGAACTTTCACATATAGTCACTCAAAAATAGCTTAATTACGCTCCATAACTATAGTTTTCTAATTACGATTCATAGCTACATATTATAGGGAGGAGAGTGGCGAGCGAGATTGGAAGAGGGAGGAGAGAGGCGAGCGAGAGAGAGTAAAGAGTGGAGAGAGGTGAATTGTATATGTATATATGTCAAATAATTGTATATATGTACCTAATATACATATGTATTTGTATATCTGGCGAGCAAGATTGAGAGAGGGAGGAGAGAGGCGAGCAAGATTGGGAGAGGGAGGAGAGAAGCGAGCGAGAGAGAGTGCAAAGAGGCGAATTGTATATGTATATATGTCAGCTAATTGTGTGTATATATATATATATATATATAGCTGATATATATATAAATATCTGGCGAGAGAGATTGGGAGAGGGAGGAGAGAAGCGAGCGAGATTGAGAGAGAAAGGAGAGAGGCAAGCGAGAAAGGTCAGAGAGTGGAGAGAGACTAATTGTATTTGTATATATGTCATATTACTGTATATATATGTGTATAATTTGTATTTGTATATGTATAAAAGTGGACAAGTGACGTAATTAAAGCTAAAATTAAGCTACAAGCCATAATTAATTCAAACTGTAGCTATATTAGCTATTTAACTAGAATTTATTTGCTTTTCCGCATAATTTTCCCTTATAAATATAGTTATAACAGAATGTAAGACATCTATTTACTCTTATCCTTCAAAACTCTAGGAAAATGTAGGATGTTTTGGCAGAGGAAGAAGACTTGCAAGTTGCAATACTATGGTTACATTTAGACAGAACTTTTCACCTTAAATTTACATAACAAAACCAAGAAAGTTACATAGCCCTTAAACACAACAATAATCACCCAATAGTAATTCAAACATATCGTTAGGTGTAAGAAGAGTTGCTCCGCCTAAAATTAATTCGACTTCAGGCCTGCTGCTCTCGGATAGTGCCTCCTGAGCTTCTCGAACCTATTGGTACAACAAATGAGGGACTGCTATTTCACGTAGCATCAACGAGCATGGGTTGTATATGTATATTGCAATTTCATTAAAGAAATGTCAAGGAAACAGATTTAAAAAGGCTCTAAAGAAGGGTTCAAGGAAAACAAACCTCGACACCATTTATGCCACCCACA